>NC_053427.1:48701377-49008254 GCF_007990345.1 Gossypium hirsutum
CTAAATGAGTACAGTGAGGATCGACTTTTGATTCTGAACTTCATGTTGGACCTGATTTATGTTATTATTATTCTGAGATAGAATTTGTGCACCGAAGAATCTGAGGCTTATGCAAAAAAATTTTATACGAAGTTCACAGTAGTGGCTTGTCTGTTCATCCAGAGAGTAATAAAATGTGCAGTCATATGAAGTTGATGTTCTGGTAATTGTGTATGTTACATGCTATTTTTGAGCTTGTGTTCAAATGTCTATTTGTCAATAGGTAAAAGCCAAATTTCAAGAGTATTCAAGACTATCACAGTCAATGATGATTCTCGAATGAAAATGAGATGTAAACACTATAGATTTTTTATCTAAATTATCTTTATCTCTGAAAAGGAAGATGTTACCAGATTGTGATTAATCGTTCGTGTACAGATTTCCTATTTAACAAACCAGCCGAGTAAGATGTTTCTAAGATTATTTGATTATGCGAAGTATCAGTCTCTATTATTTCAGATTGAGATCCAAGGGCTATATCCTAATTATGCAAAAAGCTACAGGAAACTATGAGTACGCGGTTGCATATTAGCACTATAATACATCTGTAAATCGGTGGTAAGTCTGAAAGAGTAATTCAAAACTCTGACGATATGCTCGAACATTGTGTGTTAAAGCTCAAAGGTGATTGGAGAAAGATATACGAGGCTAAAACTGATTTGTGATTTTGAGAAATTAGTGGAAGTAATTCATGAGAGTTGAAAGCAATTTCTTCTGGTAAGGGGGTGAGTTGTAACAGCTCGATTTTGGGCCTAGTCAGAATAGTGGTTTCAGGACCACAAATCTGATGAGGAAAATTTTATTTTTATTATATTTATGGTCTATAATTTCACGAAATTATTTTGTGAAATTTTGTTCTAAAATTTTGACGTTTGGGCACCCAATTTAGTCAAAAGGACTAAATTGTAAAAATTACAAAAGTTGAGTTCTACATGTTAGAGGTGTCCAATTGTTATGAAATTTTAAATTGAGGTCCTTAAATGTTAATTAGACCATTTATTAATTTTTTGGGTAAAAATGGACATGAACTAGGTGAAATAAAATATTTTTAAGTTAGGGGCATTTTGGTCATTTAGTAATTAAATGATTAAATAAACAAAAAAAGCCAAATTTTGGTCATATTCAACCCCTTGGATCAAATTTTTAAGACCACCATGGCTAGGGTTTTGTTTAAGCTTTCCAAGCTCGATTGGAAGCCCGTTCTTGCCCCGTTTTTAATGATTTTTACATTTTTTAAATCCTCGTAACAAGATCTACCCATATCTACCATTTATTTGAGTTATGATGGAGGTCTAAGGTTTGACCCATGTTAGAAATTTGTGCATTTTGATTTTTAATGGTAGATTATGCATGTTTATGGTTGGAGAAACAACTTTTGCTAAGTGATTTTCGTTAAAAATGCCTAAAAGGACTAATTTATAAAAGCTATAAAATTTGTCATTAAAGCGTGATTTAGTGGAAATTGTGGGCTGCTATAGTTATGAAAATGATTTGGCTAGGGTTGTATGTTAAAAAATTTGAATGAAAATCATTTAACGAGCCTAGGACAAAAGTGTAACTATGACAAAATTTAGGGGCAAAATGTAATTTTTCCATAGTATGATTTTTGGATCACATTGACTAATGTGACTAATAAATAGACTAAATATGATATTATAGATCAAAGAAATAAGGTTCGGACCTAGAACGTGGGAAAAATGAGTAATTGACGATTAGGTCCCTCTTTGCCATTTTTTGTGTCGAGGTAAGTTCATTTGCAAATAATGCAACGTGTACCATACTTTAAATGCTTTAATATTGCATGGTGTAACACCCCTTACCTGTGTCCAACGCTGGGACATGATTCGAGGCATTATCGGGCTAAAACATTAACATTCACATAAAACCGGCCATAAAATTTTGTTCAAATTTAAAACTTTTCAATTTCATGCAAATTGTCCCTTATAAGGGCCTACAAGGCCCAAAACATACATTGAAGGTTACTCAAGATTAACCGAGGACTTAGAAATCTTTAGGGCAACTTAGATAAATTTTTCTACTTTGGGAGTCACATGCCCGTGTGGCTTCGGACACGCCCGTGTCCTCAACCCGTGTAACTCTGTGACTATGACATCATCATACAATTGGGTCACACGACCAAGTCACACGCCCGTGTGCTTAGGCTGTGCGGCAAATTAAATTTTTGAAATTAAGTGCAGACTTCACACTGCCTGGGCACACGCCCATGTCCTAAGGCCGTACCTATCGCACGACTGAGGGACACAACTGTGTCTCTGCCCATGTGTTTACTACTGGGCATTCTGTTTGCAATAATTAGGGTGCAGGGGACACTCGATCTAACCACACGCCCCTGAGGCAGACCGTGTGTAACACACGGCTGAGACACACGTCTTTGTGTCTACCCGTGTGAACAAATTTGAGACTATTTTCCAAGCCTTTGTCACCTTTAAATGCTCAATTACTCATTCATCTAAGATGACATGCAACCTAGTATATTTAATCACTTAAAGACTCACAAATGTGATTATGCCATGCCTTTGTAATGACAACATGTCGTTTATCCAAAACATCATACTTTCATATGGCATTCCACACCAATTTCCTATTCATTCATTATGCTAATCCTACTTTTAGTTTACCTAATTATACCATAGATTGGGCATACTTATTAACCATGATTTATTCACTTAACATATGTGCCATTCATCACACATCTCATCCACAAACAAACACATCAAACATAAAAACATTGCATGCATGTATAATTGATTAGGTTTATAACCCAAATGATCAACATGGACCATATCACATGGCCATATACAAATAAATCAAATATTTCTATAAGCCAACACATTTGACTATACCAATGTGACATATAAAAAAAATACCAAGTCCGTATGCCATACTCAAAATATTGAGACTAACTATACCCCAAATGTCCAGTTGATAGTGTGATTGAGCCTCCGACTTTCTTTGATCCCCGAGTTGACTTGACGATACTATAAGAAAATGGAAAAAGAGAGGGGAGTAAGCATGAAGCTTAGTAAGTTCACATGCAAATAAATAGCAACAATAATCATAGATATGTGTATATATATATAACCATTAGTGACATAGCATAGATTTACTTATGTGTTATTCTGAACTCATAGATATAACTCAAATTTGTAAACATAACTTAAAAAATTTCAATCTTACCAAAAATTCATCACATAGTGAGCTCATACATGTGAGTCTATTGTGCATACCTGTACCAACTCAATTCACAATGTCATATTCCCTCTTCATTGATTTACTTGTCGATTGACTCACAAGTGTACCCGTTAAACACTCGGAATATTATTGGATACACGGAAGACTTGCACATAGTGCATCAAATGCAGCCACATGCTACCTCATATCACAATCACATATTCCTCGCTCATAAGCTAATCACGGGCCTGCTCACACAAGCTAACAGTCAGGACATAACTACTCGAGCTGCTCACACAAGCTGATAGGTACCTGCAACACATGCCGGGCTCGCAGCCACCGGTAGGACGTACAAATCCAGCACCTGGATTCACATATCACATTTACACATATATCCATGAGCTCATATCCATATAGTTCCTAGTGACATGTCACATTGTATCCTAAACTATTCCTAAGGTTCAAACGGGATTTTCTCAATATTTCAAGTTTGTCGAATTCATTCACAATCTCGTGCTTATAAATTACAACATCATTCACACACTTGACATAATAAGTAATCATATAAACTCATACATCAACAAAATATTAAAAACATGATATATCATTGCAACATTTACACATAAACTTACCTCAGGACAAACTGATGGTAATAGAGCCTAATCGTCGTATACTTTATTCTTCCCTCGATCAAGACCCGTATCACATTTTTCTTGATCTATAATGCCAAATTTAACTTGTTTATTAATCTCATTATTCAAATCAATCCATAGTTCATGCTTTGGTAAAATTACCTTTTTACCCCTAACTTTTTACTTATTTATAATTTAGTCCCTAAGCTCGTAAAAATGAAATGCATGCATTTTCTCTGCTACCCAAGCCTAGTCAAACCTATACCATGCTCATTTCAGCTCCTATTTTCCTTTATTTCACATTTTTACTACCCACTTTTACACATTTACAAACAAGTCCCATTTTTAGGTGTTTTCACTAAAAATCACCTAGTAAAAGATGTTTATCATGCATCAAACATTCATATTCCTCCATTAATCAACAAAATACATGCATGTTACACATGGTTCAAATTTCATACATGAACCCTAGCTCAAAATATAGCCAGAAATGGGTAGATCATGCTTCAAAGACTTAAAAAATACAAAGAACATTAAAAACGGGGCTAGGGAGCACTTACAATCAAGCTTGGAAATGTTGAACAAAACCCTAGTTATCGCTATTGAGAAATTTGACTAGCACTTGGATAATATGGACACATTTTTGTTTTGATTTTCCCTTTTTATTCTTTTAATTACCAAATGACCAAAATGCCTTTAGGGTCTTTCTTTCAAATTTTTCCTATGCATATCCATTTTTGTCCAACATTATAAAAATTGGTCAAATTGCTAATTAGGACCCTTTAATTCATAATCTAAAGCAATTTCATGCTTAAAACTTCTAGAATGCAAGTTTTGCATCTTATTAAATTTGGTCTCTAAAATTCAATTGGACATTTTATGCATAGAATTTCTTCATGAAACTTTCACACAAGCATGCGATCATACCATAGACCTCATGAGAATCATAAATTAATTATTTCTATTTTAGATTTGTGGTCTTGAAACCACTATTCCAACTAGGCCCTATTTCAAGATGTTACAATTCTCCCCTTTAGAGATTTTCGTCCCCAAAAGTCTTACCGATGAAAAGATTCGGGTACTGTTTCCTCCTAGCCCCCTCGGGCTCCAATGTAGCCTCTTCAAACCCATGTATTTGCCATAAAACTTTCACAAGAGCAACACTTTTATTTCTCAAATTCTTGACTCCCGAGCCAAGATCTTAACCAGTTCCTTACCATATGTTATATCCGGTCTGATTTCAACCTCTGTCAATGCAATCACATGAGAAGGATTGGATCTATATCCGCGCAACATGGAGACATGAAATACATCGTGAATCTTTTCTAACTCAGGCGGCAAAGCCAATCGATAAGAAATAGGCCTTATCCTTTCAGTAATCTCATACGGTCCTATATAACGAGGACTCAACTTGCCTTTTCTACCAAATCTCAAAACCTTTTTCCATGGAGACACTTTCAAGAATACTTTATCACTGACTTGATACTCAATTTCCTTTATTTTCAAATTCGTGTATGACTTTTGTCTATCCGATGCCACTTTTAAACAAACACAAATTACTTTCACCTTTTCTTCAGTTTCCTTAACTAAATTGATTCCATGAATCTTATTCTCCTTAAGCTCAGTTCAATACAATGGCGTACGACATTTACGTCCATACAATGCTCATAAGGCACAATCTTCAAGCTCGACTGATATTATTGTAAGCAAATTCAATCAAAGGTAAGTACTTTTCCCAACTACCTTGGAACTCAAGAACACAACATCTAAGCATATCTTCAAGTGTCTGAATTACTTCTCGGATTGTCCATCAGTCTGTGGGTGAAAAGCGATACTAAAATTCAGTTTTGTACCCAAAGCTTCTTGTAACTTCTTCCAAAACCGCGAAGTAAACCTCGAATCTCTATCTGAAATAATCGATAAAGGTACTCCATGAAGTCTCACAATTTCAAAAATATATAATTTGGTTAACTTATCAAGTGAATAATCAAAGCGTACCGATATAAAATAAGTCGATTTGGTCAATCTGTCAACCACAACCCATATGGCATCTTTTTTCTTGGTGTCAAAGGCAAACCCACCACGAAATCTATAGTAATACGGTCCCATTTCCATCCGGGAACCATCACAGGATGAAGTAAGCTTGAAGGTACTTGGTGTTTAGTTTTCACTTGTTGACAAATCAGGCATCTTGAAACGAACTCAGAAAAATCTCTTTTCATACTTGACCACCAATAAAATTTCTTCAAATCATTGTATGTAACACCCCATACCCGTATCCTACGCTGAGGCGGAATACGAGGCGTTACCTAACTTAAACTCATACTTACAACCAATTTCGAGTCTTCATGACTTGAAAATTTTAAAACTTTCTTAAACTTATCAACATATCCATAATATGGGCCTTTGAGGCCCAAGGCACCCATCGTAAATCATTTGGAACCAACTCGGGTAATTTTTCCAACTATAGAAAAATGTCACTTGACATAGGGGCACATGCCCATGTGAAAGGGGCACACGCCCGTGTGGCCAAATCAACATGGTCGTGTTGATGGCCCGCATGGCTCACACGGCTTAAGCAATATAGGAACACGCTCGTGCCCTCCACTCGTGTGGAATTTATTCTAAATGCACACCTACAAGGGTTTTTACATGGCCTGACATACACCCATGTCCTTCACATGGCCGTGACATGCCCGTGTACTAGCCTGTATACAAAAATATGGGCATTCTATTTCTAATGTCAGCAACCCCAAAATGTCACACGACCAAGGCACACGCCCGTGTTCTAGGCCGTGCCCTTCACACGGCTGAGACACATGGCCGTGTCTCTGCCCGTGTGTTTATTATCATGCATACTGACTTAAATTTTTTTTATATACAGGGGACACACGACCGGACAACATGCCTATGGGGTATGTGACGGCCCAAAGTTGACCCTAGTCGAAAAGTGGTTTCGGGACCACGAAACCGAGTCTTATAAATAATTAAAAATTATATTCTGTGTTTATGATGTGAGTAATTGCATGTGTGAAAGTTTCATGCATTAATTTGATCATCTTTATGTGAATTTTTTTTTTATATGGACTTATATGAAACTTTGTTGGAAAGTGAGAGGCTAATTTACAATGGTCTAATAGTACATGCATTGAAAGGAGTGGTTTTGCATGTCAATTTACCCATGTTAAATATAGTGGCCGGCCAAGGAAAGAATATGCTCCACTAATTCAAAAATTAAAATAATTTTGTATTAACAAATGATTTAATAATTGAAATAAAAGGAATTAAATAAAAGAGAAGAAGGAGGATGGTGTTCATCTTCTTCTCATACCTCCCTCAAGCCGAAACAAGGAGAAAAAAAGGAAGGGGAAAACTTACCTAGAGCAATTCGGCATTCATCTTTAGCTATTAGGAGGTAAGCTTTGAATTTGTTGATTTGGCTTTATAATATGCTAAGTTAAATGGTGGATGCACTCTTGGTAATGTCAAGAAAGTTGAGATTTCTTATGGTGAATTGAGCAATATGCCAAATGATTAAGTGTTGGAATTAGGGGTTATTTCATGTTGTATGGAACAATGGGAGAGTGACTAGAATGGGGTAAAGATTTTTGGATGAGTGGCTTAGAGGAGCCTAGTACATTCGGTCAAAGATTGAGCCTATTTAGAATGTAAATTTCTTCCTCTATGATTATGTTCCTTGCATGTTAAATGGTTCTTGATAGGACCAAAGGATTGATCAATAGGCATTAAAAGGCTAAATGTGTGAATTTAAGGTATAAGAACCTATAGGTAATTACCTAGGTAATGTTGGAAATTAATGTAGTGTATTCGGCCATGTAGAGTATATCCTAGAGATATTATGTTTAATTCTCTATAATCGGCTAAATGAGTGATAATGGGATTATAATGTTGAATTGAATTATATGTATAAGTGGTTAGCAAAGTGATTAAACTACCGAATTTAATTAGCAAATGTGTTCTAAGCTTGATGAATTTTGAGATGCGATTGGGAGTAAATTTGTCATGAGCATACTTTGTTAATAATAAATATGATAAATGTATATATATATAGCTGAATGTGATATGTGTGAATTATATGTTAAATCAAGGCTTGGTAAGCTAGCTATTAAGGTGAAATGCTAATGTTAGTATTTGATTTGGTGATAATCTGTTTGGGGACAGCAGCAGTAAGGTGATTTTGGAAAATCGCCATAAATTATAGGAGTTGAATTAGAAGCTGAGTGAATTATGTCATTAAAGCTTGAAGAGTCTCTTTTCTTACAAAAGAAACTATAAAAACAAAAGAGTTACCGATCTTGAGATATTTGAAGCATTGTGGGGCTGAGTCATAATGACTGCTGGATTCCCTGTTCTGTTTTTAGAAAATCATTATAAATTGTACAAAAATGATTATAAGATAAAATTTATATGCTTAGACTCCTTAATGAGTCTAGTTTCTAATGAGATCAAATACAACACATTTTGAATTCTGTAAAGTGAGAAATTGGATTCGTAGTGAAGAGTGGTCAGAATAGTCAAACAGTGAACAGGGGAAACTTTAAGAAAAATCTGGTATTGATTGGCCAAGCCTAAAATTCTGAAAATTTTATGGATGGAAGATATACGAGTCTATATTCAGGGAAAATTAACGGCAAGTGATTTGGAGTTTAGTAGCTCCAGTTATAAGTAATTTAGTAACTACTGCTCAGGAAAACAGCTCGTAGTGAATATGTGATTTTGTTGTAAACATTAATGAAAGTTTGCCGATGAATTATTTATTGATTAATATAAAGCTTACTATAATCTATGTGTGTGAAAGTCGGATCAATATATATATATTATTTTGAAAGTAATACTTGAATAGTCGATTAATGACTATTTTAAATTTTGTTGAACTTAAGCTCAAGAGCAAAGGGGAACTAGATCCGATAAAGGGAAGGAAAAAGTAATTGAATAGCCGTTGAAGTCGTTCGACGACATTTGAGGTAAGTCTTCGAGTAATGACCCTACTTGAATTATATTGAAATGAATAGTCATACTATGACGGATAGTCGAATGTGCTTAGAGACTATCTTATAAAGCCAATTGAAATCATGCTCTTTGTGTGTGGCTACTGAGCCGAAAATTGAAAGGTTTAATAAATGTTTTGTGTTTGAGCCTTAGTAACGAAGAAATGATATGGATGTGTTATGATTATTGATATATGTGTGCATGAGCATTGGATTATATCCGGGCTAAGACCCGAAGGCAATTATGCGAGATGATATATCCGGGCTAAGACCCGAAGGCAATTATGCGAGTTGATATATCCGGGCTAAGACCCGAAGGCAATTATGCGAGTTGATATATCCGGGCTATGACCCGAAGGCAATTATGCGAGATGATATATCCGGGCTAAGACCCGAAGGCAATTATGCGAGTTGATATGTCCGGGTTAAGACCCGAAGGCAAATGTGTTTGCGGCTGTATTCGGTTAAATACCGAAGAAACTTGGGTTTGAATGTGAGCGTTTTGTGCTGTAACTAATTTAATAATTATGCTTGACCAACCCGAATGATAAGGTATGTTTGCATGTGCATTGGAAAAGTCGGTTCGTTTTAAATAGTATTCGTGCGATCGGCTAACGAATTTTCGGCTTTTAGAAAGGTTAATACCTTGTGTATCTATGTTGATGAAGTGTGAAGTAAGTATGATTATGAGAATGTGTGTTAATAAAGTGATTTAGTTAGCTATGTGAATGTAATACTGTAGTCAAAGCCGATTTCATTACTTGAGACTTACTAAGCTTAAAATGCTTACCCGGTTGCTTTGGCTCTCTGTTTTATAGATTTTGTTCGTTAGCTATCGGATTCGGGATCAGCGAAGTCGAAGTCATCTGCACTATCAAGCTCTTTTGGTACTCTTTTAGTTGAACTCTGGATATGGCATGTATAGGACTACCCCCTGTTGTTTAAGTTCTTTTGTGATGTATGTGTGTAAAGCCATGCGAAAATGGCTTGTAAAAGTGGAGTATGGCATTAGACCATTTGTGTTTATGTATGTATATATATGGTTTCACGATGTGACTATGGTTTGAAATGGAAGTGTTGGGCTAATGATCAGCCATTGGAATGGCTAAATATGATCACATGTGGACCTATGTATGGCAAAACCCTAGTTGGTCCATGGTAACCACAAAATAGGTAAAGTTTATCTTGAAAACAGATTTTGACAGCAACAGTGGTGTAGAATTGGAAAATCACATAAATTCGTAGGAGTGGAATTAAATAGTGAATAAATTATGTAATCGAACCTTGATGAATCTACTTTCATATGGAAGTAACGAAACAATTATAGGAACAGTACAGAAAGAGATATTCGGGTTCTTGTGGAACAGGGCCAGAACAGTTTCTGGATTCACTGTTCCGCCTTTGGAAATTCACTATAAATTGACCAGAGATAATTAGGGGTCATACCATATATGTATGGATTCCTCTCTGAGTCTAGTTTCCATAGAAACAAACGGCATTAGTATTGAAGCTCTGTGCAGAGAGATATCCCAGTCGTAATGGGAAAAGGTCAGTGTAGTCAACCCCTGTAACATGGGAGACTTTGACTAATAAACTGTACTAATTGGCCCGACCAAAAATTCTAGAAAAAAAATACATAGGTGGGGACATGAGTCTAGTTTTAGGGAAAAATCACAAAACTAATTTTCGAGTTGTGAAACTCAAGATATGATTTTTGAAGCGACTAGTACTCAGACTGGGCAGTGTCTGGAAAATTTTTTTTTTTTTTTTAAAAAAGTCTGTCAGCACCTCGTATTCGACTCCGGTGACGGTCTCGGGTTCGGGGTGTTACAATTGATTGGTATCAGAGCTACGGTTTAGTCGATTCTAGGACTATCGTAATGTGTTGGGGTCTAGCTATACATGCCATTTTATGTGATTAATTGATAGTGTGGTGATTTCTGACATTTGCAAATGTGTTTATTTATAGTAATGGATCCCGATCCCAACCGAGCGATAGCTGATGATCTTGAGAGTGTAGCGCCTGCTCCCGCACAAGGGACAGCGCCGGTGGACTCTCAATCTAATGCGAGTAACCCGAACGATGAAGCTAGACAAGCTTTCTATAGCGTGATGAATGATTGGTTCAACCAATACATTCGAACTAATACGGCTGTTCCACAACCTCCATTCCCGACAAACACCACCCCCGCACCTACAATACCTCCGGTAACTGACCAAATAAGGTCAAATAAGCCCCCAGTTGACTGAATCCGAAAACATGGGGCTACTGAATTTAAAGCTACGGATAGCGATGATGCCGAGCAAGCTGAATTTTGGTTGGACAACACTATCCGGGTACTCGATGAGCTATCTTGTACACCCGATGAATGCCTAAAGTGTGCTATCTCTTTGCTACGTGATTCTGCCTACTATTGGTGGAGTACTCTGACTTCTGTTGTGCCCCGGGAGCAAGTAACTTGGGAGTTTTTCCAAACTGAGTTTCGGAAAAAGTATATCAGTCAGAGATTTGTTGATCAAAAACGGAAGGAATTTCTCGAGCTTAAGCAAGGTTCTATGTCAGTTACTGATTACGAGTGAAAATTTGTTAGACTTAGTAGATACGCTCGGGAATGTGTTTCGTCCGAGGCTGTCATGTGTAAACGCTTCGAAGATGGGCTGAATGAAGATATAAAAATGTTCGTTGGCATTCTTGAAATACGAGAGTTCGTAGTACTTGTCGAGCGAGCTTGTAAAGCCGAAGAGCTTAGAAAGGAAAAACAAAAAGTTGATGTGGGAACCGGGGAGTTTCGTAAAAGATTCTCGGGAAAGTCTCTTCAACAGGCATCGAAGAAATTTCGAGATCATGTGGGCCGGTCTAAAAGCACTTCGGGCCTTTTTAGACGAGATCGTGATCGACCCCCTGTGGGTACACGAGGCACTTCAGTCGCCAGTGTTGGGAATGAACGTCGAGGCCGAACGGAATGTCGACATTGCGGTAAATGGCATTTGGGGAGTTGTAGATTCCATGACCGCTCCTGTTACAAGTGCGGATCAGTGGACCACTTCATTAAAGATTGCCCGAGGCTGTCCGAACAGAATGTAAATCAGAGTGGGAAACCGGGTGCTACCACTGCTCGAGGTAGACCATCTAGAAATATGGGCAATGCTAGTGGTGGTCAGAGAGGATCTAGAGATGCTACGACCAGATCCGAGGCTCGTGCACCTGCTAGAGCATATGCTATACGTGCCCGCGAGGATGCTTCTTCGCCTGATGTTATTACCGGTACTTTTACTCTCTTTGATACTAATGTAATTGCTTTGATTGACCCCGGTTCTACTCATTCTTACATATGTGAAACCTTAGCATCCAGTAAGACTTTACCTATTGAGTCTACTGAGTTTGTAATTCGGGTGTCAAATCCCTTGGGTCGTTATGTGCTTGTCGACAAAGTGTGTAAGAAATGTCCCCTGGAAATTCGAGGTTCTTGTTTTCCGACGGACTTGATGCTTTTGCCGTTTGATGAATTTGATGTTATCCTTGGGTTGGATTGGTTGACCGCGCATGATGCGATTGTGAATTGCAAGAGCAAGACTATTGATTTGAGGTGCGCAAACAACGGAGTAGTCCGAATTGAGTCCGCGGACTTGGAGGGGATACCAGCTGTAATATCAGCAATGTTGGCACAGAAATATATGAGAAAAGGGTGCGAAGCATACCTTGCATATGTGCTTGATGACAAAGAATTAGAAAAGAAACCCGAATCTGTGCCGGTGGTTTGTGAATACCCGGATGTTTTTCCGGAAGAATTACCGGGTTTACCACCTGTTCGGGAGGTAGAGTTTGGTATTGAGCTTGTACCTGGGACTACGCCGATCTCGATAGCTCCGTATCGTATGGCACCAACCGAGTTAAAAGAGTTGAAAGCTCAGCTGCAAGAATTGACGGATAGAGGTTTCGCTCGGCCAAGTTTCTCACCTTGGGGTGCACCAGTATTGTTCGTGAAAAAGAAGGACGGAACCATGAGGTTGTGCATTGACTATCGTCAACTGAATAAAGTGACGATAAAGAATAAATATCCACTACCGCGTATCGATGATTTGTTTGATCAACTAAAGGGGGCCTCAGTGTTCTCAAAAATAGATTTGAGATCGGGTTATTATCAGTTGCGGATTCGAGATTCAGACGTACCCAAAACTGCTTTCAGAATGAGGTACGGTCACTACGAATTCTTAGTGATGCCGTTTGGGCTCACTAATGCCCCGGCAGTATTTATGGATTTGATGAATCGGATCTTCAGACCATATTTGGATCGGTTCGTAGTTGTGTTCATTGATGACATCTTGGTCTATTCAAGAGATGAGACCGAACATGCTGAGCACCTGAGACTAGTGTTGCAAATTTTACGGGATAAGCAGTTATATGCTAAGTTCAGTAAGTGTGAGTTCTGGTTAAGAGAGGTTAGCTTCTTGGGTCATGTGGTATCCGCGTCGGGTATTCGAGTTGACCCGAACAAAATTTCAGCCATACTTGACTGGAAACCTCCGAGAAATGTTACTGAAGTTCGGAGCTTTTTGGGGCTCGCCGGTTATTACCGATGATTTGTGAAAGGTTTCTCGATGATAGCCACACCAATGACGAAGCTACTTCAAAAGGATGTTAAGTTCGAGTGGACGGAGAAATGTCAGAAAAGTTTCGACCAACTGAAAACTCATTTGACTGAAGCTCCAATTTTGGTGCAACCCGAATCAGGTAAAGAGTTTGTCATCTATAGTGATGCATCCCTACTTGGGTTGGGTTGCGTATTGATGCAAGAAGGTCGAGTCGTGGCCTATGCGTCGAGACAATTGAAGCCACACGAGAGGAATTATCCGACCCATGATCTCGAACTAGCTGCCATCGTGTTTGCTTTAAAAATATGGCGACATTATCTGTTTGGTGAGAAGTGCCATGTATTTTCGGATCACAAAAGTCTCAAATATTTGATGACTCAACGAGACTTGAATCTGCGACAAAGACGTTGGCTTGAGTTGTTGAAAGATTACGAGCTTGTCATTGATTACCACCCGGGAAAGGCTAACGTGGTTGCGGACGCCTTAAGCCGGAAGTCATTGTTTGCTTTACGAGCGATGAACGTGCATTTGTCTATTCTACCAGACAGTGTGTTAGTAGCTGAATTAAAAGCTAAACCATTATTGACTCACCAAATTCGTGAAGCTCAGAAAGTCGATGATGAATTGGTTGCAAAACGGGCTAAGTGTTTTCCGAACGAGGGATCAGAGTTTCAAATTGATGACGATGATTGTTTGAGGTTCAGAAATCGTTTGTGTGTTCCAAGGAATTCGGAACTCATTTCGATGATTCTGAACGAAGCCCATTGTAGCCGAATGTCAATTCACCCGGGGAGTACGAAAATGTACAACGATTTGAAACGTCAATTTTGGTGGCATGGTATGAAACGGGACATCTCCGACTTTGTTTCAAGATGTTTAATATGTCAACAAGTGAAAGCGGAACATCAAGTGCCTTCAGGATTACTCCAGCCGATCATGATACCCGAGTGGAAATGGGATCGAGTCACAATGGACTTTGTGTCCGGACTGCCTTTGTCAGCAAGTAAGAAGGATGCGATATGGGTTGTTGTCGATAGACTAACTAAGTCGGCTCACTTTATCCCCGTGCGTACGGATTTTTCATTGGATAAACTAGCTGAATTGTATGTTTCTCAGATTGTGAGATTACACGGGGTACCGATTTCTATTGTGTCGGATAGAGATCCGAGATTCACCTCGCGATTTTGGAAGAAATTGCAAGAAGCTTTGGGTACCAAGCTGCATTTTAGCACCGCTTTTCATCCACAAACAGATGGTCAATCCGAGCGGATAATTCAGATACTTGAGGATATGTTGAGATGTTGCATCCTCGAGTTCAGTAGTTCATGGGAACGGTACTTACCTTTGATTGAATTCGCTTACAACAATAGTTTTCAGTCAAGTATTAAGATGGCACCCTACGAGGCTTTGTACGGTCGTAAATGCCGTACACCATTGTTTTGGACCGAGCTCGGTGAAAGTAAAATTTTCGGAGTTGATTTGATTAGAGATGCTGAACAGAAAGTAAAGGTAATCCGTGAAAGTCTGAAGATAGCCACGGATCGTCAGAAATCGTACGCAGATTTGAAACGAAAAGACATCGAGTATCAGGTGGGAGACAAAGTGTTCCTTAAGGTTTCACCTTGGAAAAAGATACTCAGGTTCGGCCGTAAGGGCAAGTTGAGCCCAAGATTCATTGGGCCGTACGAAATCTCCGAACGAGTTGGCCCGGTTGCGTATAGATTGATTTTGCCCCCGGAGCTTGAAAAGATTCATGACGTCTTTCATGTTTCGATGCTTCGACGCTATCGATCTGATCCATCGCACATAATTAGCCCATCGGAGGTTGAAATTCAAGTCGACATGAGCTATGAAGAAGAACCGATGCGTATCCTAGCTCGTGAAGTAAAGGAGTTGCGAAACAAAAGAGTTCCGCTAGTAAAGGTGTTATGGCTCAAACACGGGATCGAGGAAGCTACTTGGGAGACCGAGAGCTCGATGAAAGAACGATACCCAAACCTATTTACCGGTAAGATTTTCGGGGACGAAAATTTCTTAAGTGGGGGAGAGTTGTGACGGCCCAAAGTTGACCCTAGTCGAAAAGTGGTTTCAGGACCACGAAACCGAGTCTTATAAATAATTAAAAATTATATTCTGTGTTTATGATGTGAGTAATTGCATGTGTGAAAGTTTCATGCATTTATTTGATCATCTTTATGTGAATTTTTTTTTATATGGACTTATATGAAACTTTGTTGGAAAGTGAGAGGCTAATTTACAATGGTCTAATAGTACATGCATTGAAAGGAGTGGTTTTGCATGTCAATTTACCCATGTTAAATATAGTGGCCGGCCAAGGAAAGAATATGCTCTACTAATTCAAAAATTAAAATAATTTTGTATTAACAAATGATTTAATAATTGAAATAAAAGGAATTAAATAAAAGAGAAGAAGGAGGATGGTGTTCATCTTCTTCTCATACCTCCCTCAAGCCGAAACAAGGAGAAAAAAAGGAAGGGGAAAACTTACCTAGAGCAATTCGGCATTCATCTTTAGCTATTAGGAGGTAAGCTTTGAATTTGTTGATTTGGCTTTATAATATGCTAAGTTAAATGGTGGATGCACTCTTGGTAATGTCAAGAAAGTTGAGATTTCTTATGGTGAATTGAGCAATATGCCAAATGATTAAGTGTTGGAATTAGGGGTTATTTCATGTTGTATGGAACAATGGGAGAGTGACTAGAATGGGGTAAAGATTTTTGGATGAGTGGCTTAGAGGAGCCTAGTACATTCGGTCAAAGATTGAGCCTATTTAGAATGTAAATTTCTTCCTCTATGATTATGTTCCTTGCATGTTAAATGGTTCTTGATAGGACCAAAGGATTGATCAATAGGCATTAAAAGGCTAAATGTGTGAATTTAAGGTATAAGAACCTATAGGTAATTACCTAGGTAATGTTGGAAATTAATGTAGTGTATTCGGCCATGTAGAGTATAT
This sequence comes from Gossypium hirsutum, assembly GCF_007990345.1. Taxonomy (NCBI): domain Eukaryota; kingdom Viridiplantae; phylum Streptophyta; class Magnoliopsida; order Malvales; family Malvaceae; genus Gossypium; species Gossypium hirsutum. The sequence continues at coordinate 48,717,821 of NC_053427.1, forward strand.
CCTAGAGATATTATGTTTAATTCTCTATAATCGGCTAAATGAGTGATAATGGGATTATAATGTTGAATTGAATTATATGTATAAGTGGTTAGCAAAGTGATTAAACTACCGAATTTAATTAGCAAATGTGTTCTAAGCTTGATGAATTTTGAGATGCGATTGGGAGTAAATTTGTCATGAGCATACTTTGTTAATAATAAATATGATAAATGTATATATATATAGCTGAATGTGATATGTGTGAATTATATGTTAAATCAAGGCTTGGTAAGCTAGCTATTAAGGTGAAATGCTAATGTTAGTATTTGATTTGGTGATAATCTGTTTGGGGACAGCAGCAGTAAGGTGATTTTGGAAAATCGCCATAAATTATAGGAGTTGAATTAGAAGCTGAGTGAATTATGTCATTAAAGCTTGAAGAGTCTATTTTCTTACAAAAGAAACTATAAAAACTAAAGAGTTACCGATCTTGAGATATTTGAAGCATTGTGGGGCTGAGTCATAATGACTGCTGGATTCCCTGTTCTGTTTTTAGAAAATCATTATAAATTGTACAAAAATGATTATAAGATAAAATTTATATGCTTAGACTCCTTAATGAGTCTAGTTTCTAATGAGATCAAATACAACACATTTTGAATTCTGTAAAGTGAGAAATTGGATTCGTAGTGAAGAGTGGTCAGAATAGTCAAACAGTGAACAGGGGAAAATTTAAGAAAAATCTGGTATTGATTGGCCAAGCCTAAAATTCTGAAAATTTTATGGATGGAAGATATACGAGTCTATATTCAGGGAAAATTAACGGCAAGTGATTTGGAGTTTAGTAGCTCCAGTTATAAGTAATTTAGTAACTACTGCTCAGGAAAACAGCTCGTAGTGAATATGTGATTTGTTGTAAACATTAATGAAAGTTTGCCGATGAATTATTTATTGATTAATATAAAGCTTACTATAATCTATGTGTGTGAAAGTCGGATCAATATATATATATTATTCTGAAAGTAATACTTGAATAGTCGATTAATGACTATTTTAAATTTTGTTGAACTTAAGCTCAAGAGCAAAGGGGAACTAGATCCGATAAAGGGCAGGAAAAAGTAATTGAATAGCCGTTGAAGTCGTTCGACGACATTTGAGGTAAGTCTTCGAGTAATGACCCTACTTGAATTATATTGAAATGAATAGTCATACTATGACGGATAGTCGAATGTGCTTAGAGACTATCTTATAAAGCCAATTGAAATCATGCTCTTTGTGTGTGGCTACTGAGCCGAAAATTGAAAGGTTTAATAAATGTTTTGTGTATGAGCCTTAGTAACGAAGAAATGATATGGATGTGTTATGATTATTGATATATGTGTGCATGAGCATTGGATTATATCCGGGCTAAGACCCGAAGGCAATTATGCGAGATGATATATCCGGGCTAAGACCCGAAGGCAATTATGCGAGTTGATATATCCGGGCTAAGACCCGAAGGCAATTATGCGAGTTGATATATCCGGGCTATGACCCGAAGGCAATTATGCGAGATGATATATCCGGGCTAAGACCCGAAGGCAATTATGCGAGTTGATATGTCCGGGTTAAGACCCGAAGGCAAATGTGTTTGCGGCTGTATTCGGTTAAATACCGAAGAAACTTGGGTTTGAATGTGAGCGTTTTGTGCTGTAACTAATTTAATAATTATGCTTGACCAACCCGAATGATAAGGTATGTTTGCATGTGCATTGGAAAAGTCGGTTCGTTTTAAATAGTATTCGTGCGATCGGCTAACGAATTTTCGGCTTTTAGAAAGGTTAATACCTTGTGTATCTATGTTGATGAAGTGTGAAGTAAGTATGATTATGAGAATGTGTGTTAATAAAGTGATTTAGTTAGCTATGTGAATGTAATACTGTAGTCAAAGCCGATTTCATTACTTGAGACTTACTAAGCTTAAAATGCTTACCCGGTTGCTTTGGCTCTCTGTTTTATAGATTTTGTTCGTTAGCTATCGGATTCGGGATCAGCGAAGTCGAAGTCATCTGCACTATCAAGCTCTTTTGGTACTCTTTTAGTTGAACTCTGGATATGGCATATATAGGACTACCCCCTGTTGTTTAAGTTCTTTTGTGATGTATGTGTGTAAAGCCATGCGAAAATGGCTTGTAAAAGTGGAGTATGGCATTAGACCATTTGTGTTTATGTATGTATATATATGGTTTCACGATGTGACTATGGTTTGAAATGGAAGTGTTGGGCTAATGATCAGCCATTGGAATGGCTAAATATGATCACATGTGGACCTATGTATGGCAAAACCCTAGTTGGTCCATGGTAACCACAAAATAGGTAAAGTTTATCTTGAAAACAGATTTTGACAGCAACAGTGGTGTAGAATTGGAAAATCACATAAATTCGTAGGAGTGGAATTAAATAGTGAATAAATTATGTAATCGAACCTTGATGAATCTACTTTCATATGGAAGTAACGAAACAATTATAGGAACAGTACAGAAAGAGATATTCGGGTTCTTGTGGAACAGGGCCAGAACAGTTTCTGGATTCACTGTTCCGCCTTTGGAAATTCACTATAAATTGACCAGAGATAATTAGGGGTCATACCATATATGTATGGATTTCTCTCTGAGTCTAGTTTCCATAGAAACAAACGGCATTAGTATTGAAGCTCTGTGCAGAGAGATATCACAGTCGTAATGGGAAAAGGTCAGTGTAGTCGACCCCTGTAACATGGGAGACTTTGACTAATAAACTGTACTAATTGGCCCGACCAAAAATTCTAGAAAAAAATACATAGGTGGGGACATGAGTCTAGTTTCAGGGAAAAATCACAAAACTAATTTTCGAGTTGTGAAACTCAAGATATGATTTTTGAAGCGACTAGTACTCAGACTGGGCAGTGTCTGGAAAATTTTTTTTTTTTTAAAAAAAGTCTGTCAGCACCTCGTATTCGACTCCGGTGACGGTCTCGGGTTCGGGGTGTTACAGGGTAGACCGTGTATCACACACGGCCTAGATACACACCAAGAAAGAAAGATGATGTATGGGTTGTGGTTGATAGATTGACTAAATGGGTTTATTTCATACCAGTACGCATTGATTATTCACTTGATAAGTTAGCCGAATTGTATGTTTCAGAGATTGTGAGACTTCATGGAGTACCTTTACCGATTATTTCGAATAGAAATCTGAGGTTCACTTTGCGGTTTTGGAAAATGTTACAAGAAGCTTTGGGTACAAAGCTAAATTTTAGTACCGCTTTTCATCCACAGACTGATGGATCCGAGAGAGTAATTTAGATACTTGAAGATATGCTTAGATGTTGTGTTCTTGAATTCCAAGGTAGTTGGGAAAAGTACTTACCTTTGGTTGAATTTGCCTATAACAACAGTTATTAGACGAGTTTGAAAATAGAACCTTATGAAGCATTGTATGGATGTAAATGTCGTACACCACTGTATTGGACTAAGCTTAAGGAGAATAAGATTCATGGAATAAATTTGATTAAGGAAACCGAGGAAAAGGTGAAAGTAATTCGTGATTGTTTGAAAGCGGCATCAGATAGACAAAAGTCGTATGCGAATTTAAAAAGGAAAGAAATTAAGTATCAAGTCGGTGATAAGGTATTCTTGAAAGTATCTCCATGGAAGAAGGTTTTGAGATTCGGTAGAGAAGGCAAGTTGATTCCTCATTTTATAGGATCATATGAGATTACCGAAAGGATAGGGCCTGTGTTGCTTATCGATTGGCTTTGCCAACTAAGTTAGAAAAGATTCACAATATGTTTCATGTGTCCATGTTGTGCCGATATAGATCAAATCCTTCACATTTGATTGTACCTACAGAGGTTGAAATCAGATCGGATATGACTTAGGTGAAGAACCTGTTAAGATCTTAGCTCGGGAAGTCAAGCAATTGAGAAACAAAAGTGTTGCTCTTGTGAAAGTTTTATGGCAAAGACATGGGGTTGAAAAGGCTACATGGGAGCCCGAGGAGGATATGAGGAAACAGTACCCAAACCTTTTTGCCGGTAAGATTTTTGGGGACAAAAATCCCTAAAATGGGGGAGAGTTGTAACATCTTGAATTAGGGCCTAGTCAAAATAGTGGTTTCTAGACCACAAATTCGAGATAGAAATAATTCTTATATGATTCTTATGAGATCTATGATATGAATGCATGCTTATGTGAAAGTTTCGTGTAGAAATTCTATGCATAAAATGTCTAATTGAACTTTAGGAACCAAATTGAATAAGATGCAAAACTTGCATTCTAAAAGCTTTAAGCATGAAATTACTTTAGATTATGAATTAGAGGGTCCTAATTAGCAATTGGACCAATTTCTATAATTTTGGACAAAAATGGACATGCATAGGAAAAACTTGAAAGAAAAACCTTAAGGGCATTTTTGTCATTTGGTAATTAAAAGAATAAAAAGGAAAAATCAAAGCAAAAATGTGTCCATCTTCTCCATGTCTAGTCGAATTTCTCAATAGTCATAGCTAGGGTTTGTTCAACATTTTCAAGCTTGATTGTTAGTGCTCCCTAGCCCCGTTTTTAATGTTCTTTGTATTTTTGAAGTCTTTGAAGCATGATCTACCCATTTCTAGCTATATGTTGAGCTAGGGTTCATGTATGAAATTTGACCCATGTGTAACATGCATGTATTTTGTTGATTAATGGAGGAATATGAATGTTTTATGCATGATAAACATATTTTACTAGGTGATTTTAGTGAAAACACCTAAAAAATGGACTTGTTTGTAAAAGTGTAAAAGTGAGTAGTAACAATGTGAAATAAAGGAAAATATGGGCTGATATGAGCATAGTAAAGGTTCGGCTAGGCTTGGGTAACCAATAAAATGCATGCATTTCATTTTACGAGCCTAAGGACTAAATCGTAAATAAATGAAAAGATAGGGGTAAAAAGGTAATTTTACCAAAGCATGACTTATGGATTGATTTGTGTAATGTGATTAATAAACAAGTGAAATTTAGCATTATAGATCAAGAAAAACGTGAACCAGGTCTTGATCAAGGGAAGAAAAAAATATACGACGATTAAGCTCGATTACCATCATTTTTGTACCGAGGTAAGTACATGTGTAAATAATGTGACAATGTGGTATGTTATGTTGTGTTAACATTATGTGATAATTATTTTATTACTATTATGTATGCTATGTTTAATGGTGCTATTGTAAGTATGAATGATATTATGGTCGGTATCCACGATGTCACGGGCAAGTGCAATAGAGGTGCAATGTGCAAGTGAGGAAAACCCCATTTAAACCTTAGGAATAGTTTAGGATACAAGTGACATGTCACTAGGAATAAGAAGTCCGAACTCATTGAGTGGTCCGGGTTTGTGATATATGTGGCATCCGAGCTTGTTGAGTGGTCCGAGTTCATTATGGATGCGAGCATCCGATCTAATTGAGTGGTGCGAGTTCATAATGGATGCGATAAATGTGATTGAGTTTCAGGCAATGGTCTTGTGTGTCCTACCGGTTGCTAGGTAATCCTTGAGTAGTCGGATACCTGACAACTTTTGTGAGCAGCCCGTATAGTTACACCTTGATCGATAGCTTATATGAGCAAGCCCGTGAGTAGCTCTATGGTGAGCGTTGCATGATATGAGGTAGCTTCGGCTACGTATGTTTATGTGGCACTTATGTGCAGGTCTTCGTGTATCTAATAGTATTCCGAGTGTTCAACTGGTATTATAATAAATTATGTGATGAAAGTCCCAAGATGGCATGGTAATGAAGGTAAAGTTATTTGATATGCTATGGATATGTACATGTATGTACGTTATACTCATAAGGGATGCCTTGTTAAAGGATGGTATGTGACGAGAAAGTATATTCATATATATATATGAACACTTGATAAATGAGCTAGAATGCTTGAATGATGAATAATCTTGGTGGTTATGCTATTATGTCTTGCATGATTATGGTTTATTAATATTGCATATTATTTGCATGTGGACTTATTAAACTTAAATGTTTAATCCCCTCTCTTTTCCATCCTTTGTAGTTCTGCCAAGTTAGCTCGGGGATTGAAAGTTGTCGAAGCATTCGATCACACTATCAAAAGAACATTGGGTATAGTGAATTTGTTATTTTGAGTATGGCAAGGGGACTTAGTCATTTTGTGGTATGTGTCATGCTATTTGGCCAAATTGTGAATGCCTATGATGTTGATGATTCATTTTGTAATAGCCATGTGATATGGCTTATGATTGATTCTTGGGTTGTAATATCTAATTGTTCATGCATGCATGTGTTGATGCATTGATGATGTTCTATGTGGTTGTGTGATGGATATATGATGAGATATTGTCTTGATGATGTGGAATATGATTGCTTGATGGATGTATGAAGATGTATGGATTTAATACTAGGAGATAAAGAATGGTTTAATAACCTAAGATGGCAATAATTATAAATGTGGAACTTGAAATTTTGATAATTAAGTTGATTTGCATGAAGTTTGTATAAAATGCTTCCAAATGGTGTGATTAAGGGAAGCTGCAATTGGATGAAATTATAAAGATGTGAAAGTGCTATGGTGTTGAGTATTAAGTGCCTAAGTATGACATGTTGCATGTTATGAAATTTGCTTAGGCGCATGAGTGATTAAGGGTGGCAATTGGCTGGGAAAATAGACTACAAATTGTCCACACAGGTAGACACATGGGCATGTGTCTAGGCTGTGTGTGACACACGGTCTATCCCACGGGCGTGTGTCTTGGCCGTGTGAGGGACACAGCCTACCTACATGGGCGTGTACACTGGCCATGTGAAGTCTGCACCTTTTTTATGAAAAATTAATTTAATTTTAATTGACCACATGGTCTGGCCATACGGGCGTGTGATGCGGCCGTGTGACCCTAAATTGGTGCTGACGTCATAGTCAGAGAGTTACACAGCTGGAGGACACAAGCGTGTCCCCTGTCTCACACGGGCATATGGCTCTGTAATAGGAAAAAATTCTCAAACTTTTCTAAAATTTCCCGATTTAGTCCCAATTCTTTTTCGATGGTTGTTTTGGGCCTCATAGACCCATATTATGTACAATTTGTGTATGTATGAATGAAGTTGTTTTAAAGAAAAAAATTATAGCCTGACTTTTTGCATGAATGTATGAGTATAAGTTTGATAATACCTTGTAACCCTGTCCCGACGTCGGATACGGGTAAGGAGTGTTACAATGTTTGAAACACTATGTGCAAGTCTTCTATGTATCCAATAATATTCCGAGTGTTCAATAGGTAAACTTGTGAATCAATCGACAAGTAAATCAATGAAGAGAGAATATGACATTGTGATTTGAGTTGTACAGGTATGTATGATAAACTCACATGTATGAGCTCAATATGTGATGAATTTTTGGTAAGATTGAAAATGTGTAAGTTATGTTTACAAATTTGAGTTATATCTATGAGTTCAGAATAACACATAAGTAAATCTATGTTATGTCACTAATGTTTATATATTTACATATCTATAATTATTGTTGCTATTTATTTGCATGTGAACTTACTAAGCTTCATGCTTACTCCCCTCTCTTTTCCCATTTTCTTATAGTATCGCCAAGCCAACTCGAGGATCGAAGAAAGTCGGAGGCTCAATCACACTATCAACTGGACATTTGGGTATAGTTAGTCTCAATATTTTAATTATGGCATGTATAAGGAGTTGGTGTTTTTGTTATATGTCATATTGGTCTAGTCAAATGTGTTGGCTTATAGAAATATTTGATTTATTTTGTATATGGCCATGTGATATGGTCCATGTTGATCATTTGGGTTGTAACCCTAATCAATTATACATGCATGCAATGTTTTTATGTTGGATGTGTTTGTTTTTGGATGAAATGTGTGATGAATGGCACATGTGCTAAGTGAATAAACCATGGTTAATAAGTATGCTCAATCTATGGTATAATTAGGTAAATTAAAAGTAGGTTTAGCAAAATGAATGAATATGAAATTGGTGTAGAATGCCATATAAAAGTATGATGTTTTGGATAAGCGACATGTTTTCATCACAAAGGCATGGCATAATCACATTTGTGAGTCTTTAAGTGACTAAATATACTAGGCTGCATGTCATCTTAGATGAATGAGTAAATGAGCATTTAAGGGTGACCAATGGCTTGGAAAACAGCCTCAAATTTGTCCACACGGGTAGACACACGGGCATGTGTCTAGGCCGTGTGTGACACACGGTCTGCCCCAGGGGCGTGTGGTTAGACCGTGTGTCACCTGCACCCTAATTTTGCGAACAAAATGCCCAGTAGTAAACACACGGGCAGAGACACGGCAGTATGTCTCAGCTGTGTGACAGACACGGTCTTAGGACATGGGCGTGTGCCCAGGCCGTGTAAAGTCTGCACTTATTTTTGAGAATTTAATTAGCCACACAGCTGAAGCACACAGGCATGTGACTTGGCCGTGTGACCCTAATTGTATGATGACAACATAGTCAGAGAGTTACATGGGCTGAGGACACAGGCATGTCCCAAGCCACATGGGCGTGTGTAATCACATGGCCTACCCACACAGGTGTGTGACTCCCAAAGTAGGAAAATTTTGCTAAGTTGCCCTAAAGTTTTCTAAAGTCCTCGGTTAATCTCGAATCACCTTCAATGTATGTTTTGCGCCTTATAGGCCCTTATAAGGAACAATTTGCATGAAATTGAAAAGTTTTAAATTTGAACAAAATTTTATGGCTGATTTTTTCTGAATGTTAATGTTTTAACTGGTAATGCCTCGAACCCTGTCCCAGTGTCGGATACGGGTAAGGGGTGTTACATACGCGAACAAATGTCGAGATAAGTTCGTGTAACTTAATCGAGCATGTAAATATCTTAACTTGAATGTTATGATTGTATGTAATATGATTTATATTTATGTGAATATTATAAATGTGTGAAATGATTACATGTTCGGAAATGTCAGAAAAAGGGTAAAGTCCTATTTGAATATTGAATTTCGATGGATAAATGTGATTTCCTTATAAAATGAAGTCCTGTAATTGTTGCTGATAGGATTTAGCTCGGACGAGTGATCCTATTGATCTTATTATAGAAAGGATTTAGCTCAGACAGGTAATCATGATATAATCCCTCTCGAGCATATGTTGCAATTAGGATTTAGCTTGGACTGGTAATTGAGCTTCTCTAAGTATACGTTACATAAAGGATTTAGCCTGGACTGGTAATCTTGTAATACGATATGTGGCTCGAGAGTGTTCTTTGATTAAATGCTCTAAAGGGGTACTCTTGAATAAGATTTGAAGGTTATTAAATTGTACACCTTGAGTGTACTACTTGAGTATCCATTGAAATTTCAATGATTCAACGGACAAAACTCTTGGCATGATGAGGGAATTATGAGATGAAATGATAATGTCTTGAAAGAATATTGCATGATGAGCTCATCTATGTTTACTTACTGTATATGAATATTTTGTGACTAACATGTTTGATTGAATACATGTGTTTAGGCAATTTTGCCAAGTTGATGGAAAACATTTTATTGTATGCTTAGATTTAATAAATGGGATTGGTAAGTTTAGTTTCTGTTATACGAACTTACTATGCATGTAAAGCTTACTAGATTTTATTTTCCCTGTTTTATAGTGCTCGGAAGCTCGCGAAGGTTGGAGATCATTGGAGCATCATCACACTATCCACTAACTTATTTTGGGTATATATATTAAATCATTTTGATATAATGGCATGTATAGGCTAACTTGGCCATAGATGGCTTAAATATGTGGTTTGTATTCTAGCCATTGGAATGACTAGTAATGGTTATTTTTGATATACTTGTAATATCATACTATGGTAGCTACATTTATGTTAAATGGTTGATTATAAACATTTATGCATGTAATGATATGCCATGTTGAACGATAGAGTTTGCTTAATTTGAATGCTTGAAATGGTTGGTATTTGGATGTGAGTTTAAGTGTAGGTCATTGGTGTGAGATTGGGTGAGAAATGAAACTAGAAATGGCTTTATTTTGTCCACACGAGCAGACACACGGGCATGTGTCTAGACCACGTGTGACACACGGCCTGGTACGTAGGCATGTGGTTAGGCCGTGTGTCCCCTGCACCTTAAATTTGAGAAACAAAATGCTCAAAATTGAGCACACGGGCAGATACACAGGCGTGTGTCTCAACCGTGTCTGCTACATGGCCTAGAACACGAGAGTGTGTCTTGGCCGTTTAAACCTACACCTAATTTTGAAGAATTTAATTAACCATACGGCCTAGCACACGGGCGTGTCCTAGGGTTACACTGGCGTCTCCCTTGGACCACACGAGCGTGTGAGCCCTGTAACTTAGAAAATTTTTGAAATATCGTGAAAAATTCTTAGAGTTTCTGATTAAGTCCCGACTTGATTTTAATGCTCATATTGGGCCTTGAGGGTCCATTTAAGGGACGTTACAAATAATTTCAAAGAATGAATAATAATTGATATAAATTATTTGTAAATGTTTTGAATGTTTCGGTAATGCCCCGTAACCTTTTTTTGGCGACAGATACGGGTTAGGGGTGTTACATACCAAGTTTATGCGTATATTCTCTAGACGTAGATGAATTATGCCCATACAATTGAATCTAATTCTGAAAAGGTTGGATTAGTTTGACTGTAATTGAATGATATGAGCAAGTACTTAACAGATATTTGTAGTAGACTCTAAACATAAAGCAACATTCATATGGAATGAAGACAAAACAGTGCAGGGTACCTTGATAAGGTCTATAGGCACAGGCAAGGTTACTTGAGATTTTTCTCTTGAAAGAAGCATGTCACTTTAGGTCTCTTCTGAGCAGTAGATTAAGTACGATTTTACTGAGGCATTATTGAAAGTAAGGGCATATTTTTAGTAATCCCAGCCTTCCAATCGACATCATAGACCTTCAATCTGTTGTCACAGCATCTCTGCCATAACATTCTTAGTTATTTATTTATTCACTTGCAATTTATTCACGTAATTATTCTCGGAATTGCCATTGCATTTTTACTTTTTCTTTCCCTTAGAATTTTCCAATATTAGTCAGTATATATTTCACAATCATCTTTATTATTTTAATTTACCATTGCCTACTTAACTCAGCTTTGCCATAACATTAATCATTATCATAACTTGACAATTTATTTACCTAATTCAATCACTTTGTAGACGATCTCACTTATCACTTTATTACTTAATTTGATGTGTATACTTGCACAACTCATATATCATATTCACACGCGACAAGGTTTTGGCGCCGTTGCCGGGGATTGGCAACTTGGTGTAATTTGGTTTGGTTATTTTACTTAATTCCATTAGTTTTATTTAACTTAGTTTACTTTAATTTCTTCATGTTTGCCATCAGTGCATGAGAGGAGGCATTCCTGCTAACAAAGAATAACCTTTTGACCCAGAGATCGAAAAAACTACTACGAATAATGACTAGGAACAGGAATGATCCTAGTCTCAATGAAAATCTTAATGCCATGATGCTAATCCTCCTATTCGCAGAGTGATACCTGGTATGCATGATAATTTGAATGGTCAGGGCACTAATCCTCATAATTTTGGGGTGATAGATGACCGAGATAGACCAATCCGAGAGCATGTTCTACCAATTTTGGATGACCTGAATCTAGGGATAGTCAGACCACAAATACAGGCTCAACAATTTGAATTGAAACAAGTAATGTTTCAGATTTTACAAACAGTAGGATAGGTGGACTACCTACTGAAGATCTAAGATTGCATTTATGACTTTTTCTAGAGGTTTTTAACTCGTTTAGGCAATAAGGTGTTTCTAAAGACACTCAGTGACTTAAACTATTTCCATATTCTTTAAGAGATCGTGCTAGACCATGGCTGAATGCTTGCTATGCGAGAGCATGGCTGAATGCTTGCTATCAGGAACAATGGCATCATGGAATGATCTTTGCCAGAGGTTTTTACTACGATATAATCCCCCAAATATGAATGCCAAGCTTAGAAATGACATTACATGTAACAGCCCATTATCAATGAAATCAGAATAGTGGTTTCGGGACCACAAATCTGAGCCGAAAAGAAAATGTATTTTAATATTTTTTCATGATTTGTATTTAGATAGGAATATCATGTGAAAATTCTAATAAGAAAATTTTATCGATTTAGTGCTTAATTACGGGAAGGATCAAATTGGATAAAATGCAAAAGTTGAATTCTAATAGCTAGAAGGATCAAATAGCTATGGAATTCAAAACTTGAGGTCCTTATATGGTAATTAGACCGTTAATTAAAAGTTAGTAGATATTTTTGGTGATTCATCCATGGAAAAATTAGAAAATGCTAAGGATTAAATTGGAAAGTGATAAAATTAAAGATGATAATTAAATTAAATAGAAATATCATCTTATTTTATATCATCTTCCCCAAATTTTGCATGGAAACCCTAGGAGAGAGAAAAGAAACTAATCAAGCTTAATTGGGTAAGTACTCTTGCCCCGTTTTTAGTAATTTTATATTTTTGAAACAGGGATAATTTACTCTATCTATTTAGGAGATTAATTTGAAAAGTTTACAAAGTATAGAAATTATGTCCTGGAGGAATATGCTGAAGGTTTAAAATTTATGGTAGAAAATGAAAGGTTGTTGATAGATAAACATCTTTTACAAAGTGATTTTTCATGAAAACATGATTTAGGGACTAATTTGTAAAGTGGTGAAAATTGAAGAAAACTTCTGAAATTTATGGAATGCATGTGCTGTAAATTGTATAATGAGATTTCAGTTAGGCTTGGAATAAGGAGTGAATTGCATGAATTTCATTTTCCGAGCCTAGGGACGAAATTAAAATTTATGGAAAGTTTAGGGGCAAAATGGTAATTTTGCCTAAGAAGTAAATTGAGTCCAATTGAATATGAAATGTGATAAATTGATGATTAAATTCATTTATATAGATCCTGATAACTCGAATTTAAAGTTAGATTGAGGAAAGGAGAAAGTTTCAGATTAGTAGATTTATATACGTGAACAAGTGTAGAGGTAAGTTCGTGTAACTTAATTGAGCTTGTAAATATGTTGAATTGAATGTTGTATTTGTATAAAATGTGATTTATATTTTTGTAAATTAATTTGGATGTTATAAAAGAGTTAAGTTTCGTTTGAATATTGGATTTCGATGGATAAATGTGATTTCCCCTATTGAATAAGGTCTTGCATTTGTTGCTGACGGCATTTAGCTCGGATGAGTAATCCTATTGACCTTATTACAAAAAGGATTTAGCCTGGACTGGTAATTCTGATATAAGTCCTCTTGAGCATATGTTATAGATAAGATTTAGCCCGAACAGGTAATCTTGATTAAGCTCTTATGAGCATATAATAGAAACAGGATTTAGCTTGGACAAGTAATCTTGTTATATGATATATGGCTCGAGAGTGTGCTTCCTAATTAAGTGCCTTAATAGGCACTCCTGAATATGAATTGACGGGTTATTTAATTGTACACCTTAAGTATACTATTTGAGTTTCCATCGGAATTTCAATGATTCACTGAACAAAATACTTGACATGATATGAGAATTATGAGATGAAATGAATAATGTCTTGAAATAACATAGTATGATGAGCTCATCTATGTTTACTTGATGTATGTGAGAATTTTATGACTAACCTGTTTGATTGAATGCATGTGTTTAGGCAATTTTGCCAAGTTGATGGAAACATGTTATTATATGCTTAAATTTAATAAATGAGATTGGTAAGTTTAATTCCAGTTATACGAATTTACTAAGCATAATATGCTTACTAGGTTTACTTTTCTCTGTTTTATAGTTCTCGGAAGCTCGCAAAGGTTGGTGAACGGTTGGAGCATTATTTTCTTATCCGCTAGCTTGTTTTGGTATAAATAGTAACCTCATTTTGGTATAATGACATGTATAGGTAATGTAACACCCCTAACTCGTACCCGTCGTTGGAATAGGGTTTAGAAGTATTACCGAAACATTTAGAACATTTTACAGATAGTTCTTATAAATTTATTATTCATTTACTAAGATCATTCAAAATGTCCTTTAATTGGACCCTCGAGGTTACTATTTATTATTCAACATGCTTAGTAAGTTCGTATAACGGAAACTAAACTTACCAATCTCGTTTATTAAATCTAAACATACAATAACAAGTTTTCCATCCATTTGGCTAAATTTCCTAAACACATGCATCCAATCAAATATGTTAGTCACAAAGTTTACATATACATCAAGTAAGAATAGATGAGCTCATAATGCAATACTCTTTCAAGATATTATCATTTCATCTCATAATTCTCATGCCATGCCAAGAGTTTTATGTCCGTCGAATCATTGAAATTCTAATGAATACTCAAGTGGTACACTCAGGGTGTACGATTCAATATCTGTCAATTCTTTTTCAAGGGTACCCCTTAGGGCACTTAACCAAGGAACACGCTCTCGAGTCACATATCATATAACAGGATTACCAGTCCAGGCTAAATCCTTAATATAACGTATGCTCAAAAAGCTCAATTAGGATTACCAGTCCAGGCTAAACCCTAAACATAACGTATACTCAAGAGGTATTATATTAGGATTACCCATCCGGGCTAAATCCTTCCTATAACAAGATCAATAGGATTACTCGTCCGAGCTAAATCTCATTCGCAACAAATATAGGACCTTATTAGTTTCGAGAAAGCACATATAATCATCGGAATTCAATATTCAATCGGGACTTAACCATTTTTCTCCATCTCAAGCATGTATTAAAATTTTCATTTCAACATTCAAATAATGAACATCAATGTAAGTCACATTCCACACAATCACAACATTCAATCACATATATTTACATGCTCAATTAAGTTACACGAACTTACCTCGACACTTGTTTGCGTAAATTTCTACTAATCCGAAACCTTTTCTTTTCCTCGATCTAGCCTTGAATTTGTGTTATCCGAATCTATATAAATAGCCTTAATCATCAATTTCACTTTTTTCATATTAATTTGGACTCAACTTACATCCTAGGCAAAATTACCATTTTACCCCTAACATTTCTATAAATTCCAATTTCATCCTTAGTCTTGGAAAATGAAACTTGTGCAATTTACCCCCTATTCCAAGCCTAACCAAAATCCCATTACAAATTTTATAGCACATGTATTCATAAAAATTTAGATTCACAAGTTTACATTTTAGTCCCTAAATCATGTTTTATCAAAAATCACTTTGTAAAAGTTGTTTATCTATCAACAACCTTTCATTTTCTACCATAAATTTCTAGTTTTCAGCATATTCATCCATAACCCATTTTCCATACTTTGAAAACTTTTCAAATTAATCCCCCAAATAGATAGATTAGACTATCTCGGTTTCAAAATATCAAAATTACTAAAAACGGGACAAGAAAACTTACCCAATTAAGCCTTGAAAGTTTCTTCTCTCTCCCCTAGGGTTTCCATAAAATTTTAGGGTTGAAGATGATAAAATAAGATGATATTTTCTTTTTATCATCTTTTAATTAATTAATATTTCATTTTCCAATTTAGTCCCTACTATTTTCTAATTTTTCCATGGATGAATCAACAAAAATCTACATACTTTTCTTTAATGTTCTAATTACCATATAAGGACCTCTAGTTTTGAATCTCATAGCTATTTAATCCTTATAGCTACTAGAATTCAACTTTCGCATTTTATGTGATTTAGTCCTTCTCGTAATTAAACACTTAATTGATAAAATTTTCGTATCAAAATTTTCACACAAAATGTCTATCATAATATGGACCATCTAATAAAATAAAAATAAATCTTATTTTTCGGTCAGATTTGTGGTCCTGAAACAACTATTTCGATTTCACTGAAAAATGGGTTGTTATAGGTAACTTAGCCAAATGTTGGCATATAAATGTTGTTTGTAATCTAGCTATTTGAAATGGCTAGCCCTAATTAGACCCTAGTCGGAATGTGGTTTCGGGACCACAAAACCGAGTCATAAAAATTTAATTTAAATTTAACTACATATATTCTATGTGTGGTGGTGTATGTGTGCAAATTTGATGTATTAATTTAGTCTAAGAAATGTGAATTTTCATAGTAGGACTTAGTTGAGAAACTTAGAAAACTATGATAGGTAAATTGTAAGGATTAAGCAATTACAAAGTGTGAAAGTTTGGATTTGCATGTTAAATTGCCCAAATTTCAAGTAATGGCCGACCAAGTAATGATGCTTCTTCCACTAAGTTGAATTTGTTATAATTTTATATTAGTTAATGGTTAAAATAAATTAAATAAAAGAAATAAATTAATAGGAAAAGAGGAATAAAATAAGAAAGGAGAGAGAGAAGTCATCTTCTTCCTCTTGCAAGTGCCGTAACTTAGGTGAAAGAAGGAGGAAATTCTCTAGGACATTCGGCCTTCCTAAGGGTTGATTAAGGTAAGGTTCATGTTAATTCTATTAAATTTTTTGAAAAATTTAGTTAGTAGTCAATGTCTTGTTATAACCCATATGTTGATATTCTACTTAAATAGGTGATTAAATGGGCATACGGTTAGATGGAGTAAATACTAAAAGGATGGTGTTTTTGGATATTGTGAATGGAAATAGTAGAAAGATGAAAGAAAATTTAGCTAGATATATAGATATATGTGGATTTATATGATGATATAAATAGATGTGGGCTATGCTAGTTTAGGAGAATTCGGTCAAAGTGTTCATGAGATGAAGCTATGTGTTTAAATGAAATAAAAATGATTTTATAATTAATATTGTATATTCGGCCATCTAATTAAGTACATAGGTGATGTTGAATTTGATCTTGCACATTCGGTTATATAGGTATGCACATTTGTGATATTATCTTTGATTGTATATAATCAATCAAATGAGTGAGGTTGGCTTATAAATTGAGTTTGATTAATGATTATGTATATTTGAATGTGAACATATTTGAGAAAAGGTTATTTTGGAATGTGATAATGCATTCGGCCTTGAGGCTTTAGATGTATGGGTGTTGAAGTTTTAATGTCTTAATCAATTACGGTTATAAAGTGTTGTGAAAATCATTAAACTATATATGTGAGAAATTAGCAAGGATAGTCGTTGTATATACAAATATATATATGTGTTATATATGTATGTGTAATGGAAATATTGATTTGATTATTGATAGGAATGTGATATTATGTGATTATTAGCCGAATAGCTCAAAAGCATAAAGTAGAAAGAAATCAAATTTTACCATGTGTTTCTCATGATATAAAAATCATTTTTTTATTTGGATACAAATAACTAGCAAGGTGGTTAAACTAGTTAATTTATTTTGATTAAGCTCAAGAACTTAAAGGAGGGGAATCAAGCAAGGCAAAGTGAAGAACATCGAGTAGCCGATTGGAACTGTCTTTATCCAACAAGAGGTAAGTCTATAAGCAATTAAAAGTTGGCTATTCTATACATAATTGGTATATACATGTCATAAAGGAATTACTCTCATTCATGTATTCTTGATTGAAAGATTTGTGGCTGGTTATATTTAGTTAATTAAATCAATCATTTATTTATAACGAAATGACTTTGGTTACTAGATATGCGGATTTGAGTGGCACTATGTGTGCGTATTGGTATGGCACTATGTGTGCGTATTTGTATGGCACTATGTGTGAGTATATGTATGGCACTACGTGTGCGTAATTATTTGGCACTATGTGTGCGGAGTTGAATCGTAGATTCGCATGTGGATTACTAAGACACTTTGTGTGCGGGTTAGCATGGTACTATGGTTGCAAAATTTCTTAATTGAGCCCTACATGTGCAAAATCTGTTATGTAATATTTTGATTTAATAGTAGTAGTTGACTAGTATTGAATTAATGGTCTAGGTAATATATGAACTTTTTTTTTAGTTCTATTCGACACTCTCTGAGTCAATTATTGCATTTTATTGCTTACGACTACTGAGTTGAAAACTCATTTGGTGTTTTTACTTGTCTCTTATTTAGATTTTCCTTCGATCCATTTTGCATACTTGGAACCATCGTCGAAGTCATCACACCTACCTGCAACGTTTTGGTACCCTTTTTAGTTAATCTTAAGTTAACATTATGGCATGTATAGGAAAATATGTATGTCTTTTTGTTTGAACTTTAATATGTAAAACTTCAGCCATGCGAATATGGCTTAACTACTAAGTTGAATTTGGTTATGTGTAGTCATGGTTTAATTCGTTTTGGATATAATGCTATATGTTATTAATGGATGGTATATATGATTGGTGTTATACGTTTTAGACAATGTTTGAGTTCTTTCAGATTATCATATCATGTGTTTGAATGGAAGTTATGTGTAGTATATATATATAAGTGATTGATTGTAAATTGGTATTCTTTATATGATTATAGTATATAATTTGAGATAGTATTTTGGATTGTCTGGATCAAATCGTATGATAGGGTTATTATAAGTTTAATACATATTTAATTGTTTTGATTAAATTTAATGATGATAAATGATGTGTTTTGGCTATGTATGAATAAGGAAAGTATATAGTGTTACAGGCTAGTAATGATTTATATTTTGGGATATCTTTAAGGTAATCTTATGCTATTATATAAGTATATATATTATGATTTGATTGAGCTATGCTAAATGAATATGACTATTAAAAATAAGATCATAAATATGTATTCAAGTAATGAGATACTATTTTAGATGCTTGAATTGGTCTTGAAATAATGCTTGGATTGGTTGGTATTTGGATATAAGTTTTGGTGCAGGAAATTGGTAAAATTTTGGTTGAGATTTGAATCTAGAAATGGCTTTATTTTGTCCACATGGGTGGACACACGGGCGTGTGTCTAGACCGTGTGTGACACACGGCCTGGTACATGGGCGTGTGGTTAGGCCATGTGTCCCCTGCATCTTAAATTCGAGAAATAGAATGCTCAGAATTGAGCACATGGGCAGAGACATAGGCATGTGTCCCAGCCGTGTGTGCTACACGGCCTAGAACACGGGTCTATGTCTTGACAGTATGAACCCTGCACCTAATTTTTGAGATTAAATTAATGACACGGCCTATTCACATGGGCGTGTGGCTAGTCGTGTGGCACAAGTCAGAGAGTTACACGGAGTTGAACACGGCCTACAACACGGGCGTGTGAGCCCTGTACCTAGGAAACATTTTAGAAATTTTGCGAAAAATTGTTTGAGTTCTCAATTAAGTCCCAATTTGATTCTAATACTCGTTTTGGGCTTCGAGGGTCCATTTAAGGGACGTTATGAATAATTTCAGTAAATAAATAATAATTAATGTGAATTATTTGTAAATATTCTAAAAGTTTTAGTAATGCTCTGTAACCCGGTTTTGGCGACGGATACAGGTTAGGGGCGTTACATTACATCTTTTTGGCAATTGGAGGATTAAACATTATATGAAGCTTAGGAACGATTTAAAGATTTAATTTGGAACTGTCTAATGCATGGGTTTCAACATTTGACTCAGATGGAGATATTTTATAATGGGGAGAATGCACATACGAGGATGATAGTTGATGCCTCGGCCAATGGTACTTTTTTGGATAAATCTTATAATAAAGCATATGAGATTTTGGAAAAGATTGCCAACAATGATTATCAATATCCTACCACAAGAATTGGGACAGGCAAGAGAGCTTCTAGTACTATGGAGCTGGACGCAATCACTTCGTTGACAGCCCAGGTGTCTTCTTTGGCTAATATAATTAAAACAATGAAAAGACCTACTATAGTCCAGGAGATAAAATCTGCTGAGCTTTCATGTGTTTATTATGGTTAAGACCATGTGTTTGATGAATGCCCATCAAATCCAGCATCTGTGTGCTACACGGGTAACTTTAACTGAAACAATAACCCTTATTCCAACACATATAATCCTAGGTGAAAACAACATATGAAATTTTGATGGAATAATTAAGGCAGTGGGAATTTTAACAATATGGCAAGACAGAATGCCATCAATGCACCGCCTGGTTATACTCAACCTTTGTCGAGGCAAATTGTCCAGTAAGGTCAGGCATCGATTTCTTCATCATTATCTATTGAAGCTTTGTTGAAAGAATATATGGCCAAGAATGATATTATAATTCAGAGTCAAGCTGCTTCTCTTTGAGCTCTTGAGAATCAAGTGGGGCAAATAGCAAATGCTTTAAATTCGAGACCACAGTGGGCATTGCCTAGTGATATCGAGAATTCAAGATCACAAGGGAAGGAGTAGTGCAAAGCCATCACTCTTAGAAGCGGAGCTCAGCTTGATGACATTGCTTAAGATGCCACAGCATGAGAAGATAACTCGAATAATAACCAGGTAAAAATCTCGAAGTCATCTGAAAAATATAATGAATCTGAAAAGACAACTTTCACATGTGAAAGGGTTGTGTTTGGTGGTTTGGTAGGTGCAGGATTTGGAGAAAGAAATAGAGGAGTGAAGGTTTGCTGGGGAAAAAGGTTGGACAGTTTGCCCTCTTGTATGCCGTGGCAATTTAGAAAGATGGCAGTCAACATTCAGCTCATACCAGTTTCATCCCAACTCTACTTGTACCAGAATAATCTGCCTAAAAAAGAGGAGAAGATATCGTGGGCTGTTGGAGCTATTCTAGGAAGAAAAATCCTATAAAAATCCATAGGAGAAAGCCTAAAGTGTGGAGATCCAGAGGCAACAATTGAGGGTAGCAGTTGAGTAGAGACGAAAAAGGGAGACTGAAGCCAGTCCCTTTCAGCCATCACAGAACACTGTGCTGCTAGATTGCAAATTGATTTGGCGAGAGAGATCTTCCTAAGTTCTTCCATTATTTCTTATAATGTTCTCCGTGAATTAATTTAATCAAAATGATGTTGGATGTTATTTCAAACTTGAATTTTAATCACGACCCATGAGCTAAATCTCATATGGTCTGCATTACATGATGAAAACTTTTTTATTCTTTAATAGTTGAGGTAACACCCCGAACCCGAGACCGTCGCCGGAGTCGAACACGAGGTGTTAACAGACTTCAAACCACTTATTTGACATTTCCCAGACAAGCTGCCAATCTGTGTACTAGTCGTTGTAAAAATCATATCTTGAGTTCTAAAACTCGAAATACAGTTCCGTAAATTTTCCCTGGAACTAGGCTCATATACCTATATGGTAGAATTTTTGTAGAATTTTTGGTAGGGCCAATTAGTACAGTTTATTAGTCAAAGTCTCCCATGTTACAGGGATCGACTACACTGACCTTTGTGCATTATGACTTGGATATCTCCCTGCACAGAGCTTCAATACTGATGTCGTTTGTTTCTATAGAAACTACACTCAGAGAGGAATCTGTACGTATATGGCATGACTCCTAATTATCTCTGGTTAATTTATAATGAATTTCCAAAGTCGGAACAGGGAATCCAGAAACCGTTCTGGCCCTGTCTCACGAGAACCTGAATAGCTCTTAACATACTGTCCATATGATCGTTTCGTTACTTCTATATGAAAATAGACTCATCGAGCTTCGATTACATAATTTATTCCACTCCTACTATTTTTAGTGATTTTTCAATCTCACGTCACTGCTGCTGCCAGCATCTGTTACGAAAGCAACTATGCCCATTTCGTGATTTCTCCTTGATCTAACTAGTAATTCATCATACATATCACAAATTATGATCATGACTAGCCATGCCAAAGGCTAATCATTGTCAAACATCTCCCTACTACACTATTGCCATATCATGAATTTTAACACCAAAAATAATCAACCATGACATATGGCATAAAAAAAAAGGGTCGAATTACCAAGGCTTACGACCTAACGTTATAAACCAAACCCAACCGACATTTATGCCATTTTCGCATGGCTAAAAGTTTACATCCCAAAGTTCAAACACAACATAATAGCCTATACATGCCGAAATGTTCTCCTAAGCCGACTAAGAAGAAAGTACCAAAACTTGCTAGCCGGTGTGATGACTCCGATGACGGCCCGATCACGCAAAAAGAGACAAGTCCAAGAAACCTAAAATAGGTGACAAGGAAACACCGAGTGAGTATATAACTCAGTAAGTCATAAGCAATGCACTACCATCCATTAATAACATTATCACAAGAGGAAGCAAAATGGAATGAGGCTAGTTACTCCATCCATACCGAACCATACCATAGTTCCTCAAACCTATCGGTTCAATCTCATACCAAGTCATGCATTCACATTCCATATACTAATCAATAGGATATTCGAGGCATTTTCATACATCATTTTATTTTCATTACAATCATACAACTAAACGACCTTTCACCTATTCCACGATAAATCTTATGTACATGACTTCAATTATAATTGTCACATAGGTTCAAACTTACCAAGCTCAACTTCAAATATAAACATAACGCCTATTAGTCACGAACTCAAGGTACTTACCCGATCCGCTGTCCGTGATCGACTCAATAATGTCGCACACTTAGTGTCCATAATGATTCAAAAGTATATATTAAGTCTGCACACTCAGTGCTATATAATCAACTTGCACACTTAGTGCTATATAATCAAACTCGCACACTTAGTGCTACATAATCAAACTCGCACACTTAGTGCTACATAATCAAGCTCGCACACTTAGCGCTACATAATCAAACTCGCACACTTAGTGCTGTACAATTTAAACCCGCACACTTAGCGCCAATCTCATGATCATAAATGTTTATACCCGCACTCTTAGTGCCGAGATCAACAACTCAATACATCTCACCTCTTTTCTCTTCATTCAACACTTTCATCACCACATACATACATGTATATATATATATTTATCATTCCATTCAGCATCATTACATAGACGTTATGATCATTTAAATTAATACAAACTATATGCTTAATGACTTACTTTATGTTGGGTAAAGTAATTCCAAGTCGGCTACTCGATGACCTTCGATTTCCCCTTGTTGGACGCCTCTCCTTTAGGATCTTGAGCTTAAACAAATAAATTAACTCATTCAATCGCTTTGCTACATATATTGGTATTCACATTTTAATGATTTTATGACATATGGGACGGCATGGTAAAATTTTTATCTTGCTACCTTATATTCTTAGCTATTCGGCTAATAACCTTATGCAATTACCATATTTTCAATAATCCAATCACACATGCATATGCATACTTGGACATTCGGCAATCACCTTTGCTAGTTTTTCCCATTTTTTTGTCGGTTATATATACATAGTCCTAAGGTAATATCACGAATGGGCTTACATATATATGTATATATATATAGCCGAATATGCAAAGCTTAAACTCAACATCACATAAGCTCCAAAGTGATGGCCGAATATGTATATCTATATATATACATCAACTATACTATTACCTTTAATTTATCTAATCACACAATTTCATCTCATGAACACTTGACCCATTTCTCACAAAAATGAAACAACAACTAAAATGAACATCCCATTTTTACCCCATATGGCCGATTGCTCCATTTGTTACCCAACTAACAATTCAACAATTTCAACCTCATTACAACCTCTACCTATCCAATATAACATGAACACAATCCTCCACCCCTAAATTAGATTCGGCAATCAGTTAACCCATTTTAACCTCAACTTTCAAGTTAAAAGCAATTAACCACTCACCATATCCTACATTACTATCCATTTTAATGACATTAACACATCTACTAAGAGTTTCAAGCTTCTTGGCCGAATTTCAACCTCAAAATCCTAAGTCTAATCTATAGGATGAGTAGAATTTGAACTAACCATCTCAAACATGCATAGATTTTCAAGAATCATTCAATACATACCTCATTCTAGCCATCTTCCAAGCCAAAATCCAATAACCAAATCTCCCTTCCTTCTCCTCACTCATGGCAATAGCCAAAGAAAAAAAAAAGATGAACACTCCCTCTTCCCTCCTTATTTTATTCATCTCTTCCTTTTTAATTCCTTTCTTTAATTTATTTTAATTTACTTACCAATATTAAATAATAAACAACATAAACTTGGAGGAATGGAACCATGCTTGGCCGGCCACTTATCAAGAATTGGGCACTTTGACATGCAAACCCAAACTTTCCTATTTTAATACTATTTGGTCCTTACTTATTTACCTATCATAATTTTCTAAGTCTCTCAACTAGATCCTTTCAAGCAAAATTCACATTCCTAATACAAAATTAAAACATCAAATTTTTATACAAGTACTATCACACATATAAGATATGCAAATAAAATTTTAACTAAATTTTATGACTCGATTTTGTGGTCCCGAAACCACTTCCCGACTAGGGTCAATTTTGGGCTGTCACAACTCTCCCCCACTCAAGAAATTTTCGTCCCCGAAAATCTTACCGGTAAATAGGTTTGGGTATCGTTCTTTCATCGAGCTCTCAGTTTCCCAAGTAGCTTCCTCGATCCCGTGTTTGAGCCATAACACCTTTACTAACGGAACCCTTTTGTTTCGCAACCCCTTCACTTCACGAGCTAGGATACGCATCGGCTCTTCTTCATAACTCATATCGGCTTGAATTTCAACCTCCGACGGGCTAATTATGTGCGAAGGATCAGATCTATAGCGTCGAAGCATCGAAACATGAAAGACGTCGTGAATCTTTTCAAGTTCAGGGGGTAAAATCAATCGATACGCAACTGGACCGACTCGTTCGGATATTTCGTATGGCCCAATGAATCTCGGACTCAACTTGCCCTTTCGGCCAAATCTGAGTACCTTTTTCCAAGGCGAAACTTTAAGAAATAATTTATCTCCCACCTGATATTCAATGTCTTTTCGTTTCAAATCCGCATACGATTTCTGACGATCCGTGGCTGCCTTTAGACTTTCACGGATTACCCTTACTTTCTGTTCGGCATCTTTAATCAAATCGACTCCAAAAATTTTACTTTCACCGAGCTCGGTCCAAAACAATGGTGTACGGCATTTACGACCGTACAAAGCCTCGTAAGGTGCCATCTTAATACTTGATTGAAAACTATTGTTGTAAGCGAATTCAATCAAAGGTAAATACCGTTCCCATGAACCACTAAACTCGAGGATGCAACATCTCAACATATCCTCAAGTATCTGAATTATCCGCTCGGATTGACCATCGGTTTGTGGATGAAAAGCAGTGCTAAAATGCAGCTTGGTACCCAAAGCTTCTTGCAATTTCTTCCAAAATCGCGACGTGAATCTCGGATCTCTATCCGACACGATAGAAATAGGTACTCCATGTAATCTCACAATCTGAGAAACATACAATTCGGCTAGTTTATCTAATGAAAAATCCGTACGCACGGGGATAAAGTGAGCCGACTTAGTCAGTCTATCAACAACAACCCAAATCGCATCCTTCTTACTTGCTGACAATGGCAGTCCGGACACAAAGTCCATTGTGACTCGATCCCATTTCCACTCAGGTATCATGATCGGCTGAAGTAATCCTGAAGGCACTTGATGTTCCGCTTTCACTCGTTGACATATTAAACATCTCGAAACAAAGTCGGAGATGTCCCGTTTCATACCATGCCACCAAAACCGACGTTTCAAATCGTTGTACATTTTCGTACTCCCCAGGTGAATTGACATTCGGCTACAATGAGCTTCGTTCAGAATCATCGAAATGAGTTCTGAATTTCTTGGAACACACAACCGACTTCTGAACCTCAAACAATCGTCATCATCAATTTGAAATTCGGATTCCATATTCGGAATACATTCAGCCCGTTTTGCAACCAATTCATCGTCGACTTTCTGAGCTTCACGAATTTGATGAATCAATGATGGTTTGGCCTTTAATTCAGCTACTAACACATTGTCGGGTAGAACAGACAAGTGCACATTCATCGCTCGTAAAGCAAACAGCGATTTCCTGCTTAAGGCGTCCGCAACCACATTAGCCTTTCCCGGGTGGTAATCAATGACAAGCTCGTAATCTTTCAACAACTCAAGCCAACGTCTTTGTCGCAGATTTAAGTCTCTTTGAGTCATCAAATATTTGAGACTTTTGTGATCCAAAAATACATGGCACTTTTCGCCAAACAAATAATGTCGCCATATTTTCAAAGCAAATACGATGGCAGCTAGTTCGAGATCATGGGTTGGATAATTTCTCTCGTGTGGCTTCAATTGTCTCGACGCATAGGCCACAACTCGACCTTCTTGCATCAATACGCAACCCAACCCGAGTAGGGAAGCGTCACTATAAATGACAAACTCTTTGCCTGATTCGGGTTGCACTAAAATTGGAGCTTCAGTCAAATGAGTTTTCAGTTGATCGAAGCTTTTCTAACATTTCTCCGTCCATTCGAACTTAGCATCCTTTTGAAGTAGCTTTGTCATTGGTGTGGCTATCATCGAGAAACCTTTTACAAATCGTCGGTAATAACCGGCGAGCCCCAGGAAGCTCCGAACTTCGGTAACATTTCTTGGAGGCTTCCAGTTAAGTATGGCTGAAATTTTGCTCGGGTCAACTCGAATACCCGATGCGGATACCACATGACCCAAGAAACTAACCTCTCTTAACCAGAACTCACACTTACTGAACTTAGCATATAACTTCTTATCCCGCAAAATTTGCAACACTAATCTCAGGTGCTCAGCATGTTCGGTCTCATCTCCTGAATAGACTAAGATGTCATCAATGAACACAACTACGAACCGGTCCAAATACTGTCTGAAGATCCGATTCATCAAATCCATAAATACCGCAGGGGCATTAGTGAGCCCGAACGGCATCACTAAGAACTCGTAGTGACCGTACCTCGTTCTGAAAGCAGTTTTGGGTACGTCCGAATCTCGAATCCGCAACTGATAATAACCCGATCTAAAATCTATCTTTGAAAACACTGAGGCTCCCTTTAGTTGATCAAACAAAGCATCAATACGCGGTAATGGATATTTATTCTTTATCGTCACTTTATTCAGTTGACGATAGTCAATGCACAACCTCATGGTTCCGTCCTTCTTTTTCATGAACAATACTGGTGCACCCCAAGGTGAGAAACTTGGTCGAGCGAAACCTCTATCCGTCAACTCTTGCAATTGAGCTTTCAATTCCTTTAACTCAGTTAGTGCCATACGATACGGAGCTATCGAAATTGGCGTAGTTCCAGGTACAAGCTCAATACCAAACTCTATCTCCCGAACAGGTGGCAAACCCGGTAACTCTTCAGGAAAAACATCCGGGTATTCACAAACCACCGGCACAGATTCGAGTTTCTTTTCTAATTCTTTGTCATCAAGTACATACGCAAGGTATGCTTCGCACCCTTTTCTTACGTATTTTTGGGCCAACATTGATGATATTACAGCTGGCAACCCCCTTAAGTCCGTAGACTCAACTCGAATTATCTCGTTATTTGCGCACCTCAAATCAATAGTCTTGCTTTTGCAATTCACAACCGCATCATGCGCGGTCAACCAATCCAAACCAAGAATAACATCAAATTTGTCAAACGGTAAAAGCATCAAATCGGCCGAAAAACAGGATTCTCGGATTATTAGAGGGCATCTCTTACACACTTTATCAACAAGTACGTATTGACCCAAAGGGTTTGACACTCGAATTACGAACTCAGTAGACTCAACAGGTAGAGTCTTACTGGATGCTAAGGTTTCGCATACATATGAATGAGTAGAGCCAGGGTCAATCAATGCAATCACATTAGTATCAAAGAGGGTGAAGGTACCAGTGATGACGTCAGGGGAGGATGCCTCCTCTCGTGCGCGAATGGCATATGCTCTAGCAGGAGTACGGTTCTCGGCTCGAACAGCCGTATCAGAGGCCCCTCTCTGACTACCACCCCTACCTCCTAAAATTCTCGGTGGTCTACCTCTAGTTGTCACTCCACTAGGTCTTGCACCTTGAATCTTATTCTTCTCATCAAGCTCCGTGCAATCTCTAATGAAGTGGTCCTTCGAACCACATCCGTAACAGGCCCTGTTAGTAGACTTACCCCAACATTCACCTAGGTGTCGTCTTCCGCATTGGGGACATTCAGGTTTCTCTTGACGATTATTGCCCACACTAGCTACCGAAGTAGCTCGGGAGTCCGTCGATGGTCGTGCTCTGATGGAAATTCCCGCAGTCGTCCTCGACTTATTAGTGTCCTCCCTGAACTTCTTTACAGCTGAGAACGGAGCTTTACCCGTCGATCTTTTACGATAGTCTCTAGCTTCAAATTCAGCCTTCTTCTTCTCCTTTCCAAGTTCTTCCGCCTTGCAGGCTCGTTCGACTAGTGTTACAAATTCTTTTATCTCCAAAATACCCACTAGTAGCCTTAAATCTTCATTCAATCCTTCTTCGAATCTTTTGCACATAGCAACCTCATCAGCTACACACTCCCGGGCATACCTACTGAGTCTTACGAATTCATGTTCGTATTCAGATACTGTCATACGGCCTTGCTTGAGTTCCAAGAACTCCTTGCGCTTTTGATCAATAAACCGTTGACTAATATATTTCTTTCGAAATTCCGTTTGAAAGAAGTCCCAAGTAACTCGTTCGTTTGGGACTATGAAAATCAGGGTCCTCCACCAATAGTAGGCTGAGTCCCGCAACAAGGATATAGCACACTTTAGACATTCATCGGGTGTGCATGACAGTTCATCAAACACCCGAATGGTGTTATCAAGCCAGAACTCGGCCCTTTCAGCATCATCAGTAACTATGGCCCTGAACTCCTCAGCCCCGCGCTTCCTAATCAAGTCTACAGGTGGCTTACTCAGCCTCACAGGATCAGTGACTGATGGCATTACGGGCTCTTGGGGTGGATTATTCAAATTCGGGAATTGTTGGACGGCCGGATTGGTTCGGGCATATTGTGCGACCCACTCATTCATCATGGTAAAGAAGGCTTGTTTAGCCCCCTCACCTTGATTATTCGCAGATGACTGAGGTTCAACAGGCGGCATCCCTTGTGCAGGAGCAGCCGCTACACTTTCAACGTCATCTGCCAAGGTTCTCTCTACACCGGGATCCATTTACTAATCAAAACAAAAATTTTAACCGTCAGAAGTCATCACACATTTAAATATTAACATTAAGGCATGTATAGCTAGACTCATACGTGCTATGGTAGTCCTAGAACCGACTAAACCATAGCTCTGATACCAATAAAATGTAACACCCCGAACCCGAGACCGTCGCCGGAGTCGAACACGAGGTGTTAACAGACTTCAAACCACTTATTTGACATTTCCCAGACAAGCTGCCAATCTGCGTACTAGTCACTTTAAAAATCATATCTTGAGTTCTGAAACTCGAAATCCAGTTCCGTAAATTTTCCCTGGAACTAGACTCATATACCTATATGGTAGAATTTTTGTAGAATTTTTGGTTGGGCCAATTAGTACAGTTTATTAGTCAAAGTCTCCCATGTTACAGGGATCGACTACACTGACCTTTGTGCATTACGACTTGGATATCTCCCTGCACAGAGCTTCAATACTGATGTCGTTTGTTTCTATAGAAACTACACTCAGAGAGGAATCTGTACGTATATGGCATGACTCCTAATTATCTCTGGTTAATTTATAATGAATTTCCAAAGTCGGAACAGGGAATCCAGAAACCGTTCTGGCCCTGTCTCACGAGAACCTGAATATCTCTTAACATACTGTCCATATGATCGTTTCGTTACTTCTATATGAAAATAGACTCATCGAGCTTCGATTACATAATTTATTCCACTCCTACTATTTTTAGTGATTTTTCAATCTCACGTCACTGCTGCTGCCAGCATCTGTTACGAAAGCAACTATGCCCATTTCGTGATTTCTCCTTGATCTAACTAGTAATTCATCATACATATCACAAATTATGATCATGACTAGCCATGCCAAAGGCTAATCATTGTCAAACATCTCCCTACTACACTATTGCCATATCATGAATTTTAACACCAAAAATAATCAACCATGACATATGGCATAAAAAAAAAGGGTCGAATTACCAAGGCTTATGACCTAACGTTATAAACCAAACCCAACCGACATTTATGCCACTTTCGCATGGCTAAAAGTTTACATCCCAAAGTTCAAACACAACATAATAGCCTATACATGCCGAAATGTTCTCCTAAGCCGACTAAGAAGAAAGTACCAAAACTTGCTAGCCGGTGTGATGACTCCGATGACGGCCCGATCACGCAAAAAGAGACAAGTCCAAGAAACCTAAAATAGGTGACAAGGAAACACCGAGTGAGTATATAACTCAGTAAGTCATAAGCAATGCACTACCATCCATTAATAACATTATCACAAGAGGAAGCAAAATGGAACGAGGCTAGTTACTCCATCCATACCGAACCATACCATAGTTCCTCAAACCTATCGGTTCAATCTCATACCAAGTCATGCTTTCACATTCCATATACTAATCAATAGGATATTCGAGGCATTTTCATACATCATTTTATTTTCGTTACAATCATACAACTAAACGACCTTTCACCTATTCCACGATAAATCTTATGTACATGACTTCAATTATAATTGTCACATAGGTTCAAACTTACCAAGCTCAACTTCAAATATAAACATAACGCCTATTAGTCACGAACTCAAGGTACTTACCCGATCCGCTGTCCGTGATCGACTCAATAATGTCGCACACTTAGTGTCCATAATGATTCAAAAGTATATATTAAGTCCGCACACTCAGTGCTATATAATCAACTCGCACACTTAGTGCTATATAATCAAATTCGCACACTTAGTGCTACATAATCAAACTCGCACACTTAGCGCCAATCTCATGATCATAAATGTTTATACCCGCACTCTTAGTGCCGAGATCAACAACTCAATACATCTCACCTCTTTTCTCTTCATTCAACACTTTCATCACCACATACATACATGTATATATATATTTATCATTCCATTCAGCATCATTACATAGACGTTATGATCATTTAAATTAATACAAACTATATGCTTAATGACTTACTTTATGTTGGGTAAAGTAATTCCAAGTCGGCTACTCGATGACCTTCGATTTCCCCTTGTTGGACGCCTCTCCTTTAGGATCTTGAGCTTAAACAAATAAATTAACTCATTCAATCGCTTTGCTACATATATTGGTATTCACATTTTAATGATTTTATGACATATGGGACGGCATGGTAAAAGTTTTATCTTGCTACCTTATATTCTTAGCTATTCGGCTAATAACCTTATGCAATTACCATATTTTCAATAATCCAATCACACATGCATATGCATACTTGGACATTCGGCAATCACCTTTGCTAGTTTTTCCCATTTTTTTGTCGGTTATATATACATAGTCCTAAGGTAATATCACGAATGGGCTTACATATATATGTATATATATATAGCCGAATATGCAAAGCTTAAACTCAACATCACATAAGCTCCTAAGTGATGGCCGAATATGTATATCTATATATATACATCAACTATACTATAACCTTTAAGTTATCTAATCACACAATTTCATCTCATGAACACTTGACCCATTTCTCACAAAAATGAAACAACAACTAAAATGAACATCCCATTTTTACCCCATATGGCCGATTGCTCCATTTGTTACCCAACTAACAATTCAACAATTTCAATCTCATTACAACCTCTACCTATCCAATATAACATGAACACAATCCTCCACCCCTAAATTAGATTCGGCAATCACTTAACCCATTTTAACCTCAACTTTCAAGTTAAAAGCAATTAACCACTCACCATATCCTACATTACTATCCATTTTAATGACATTAACACATCTACTAAGAGTTTCAAGCTTCTTGGCCGAATTTCAACCTCAAAATCCTAAGTCTAATCTATAGGATGAGTAGAATTTGAACTAACCATCTCAAACATGCATAGATTTTCAAGAATCATTCAATACATACCTCATTCTAGCCATCTTCCAAGCCAAAATCCAATAACCAAATCTCCCTTCCTTCTCCTCACTCACGGCAATAGCCAAAGAAAAAAAAAAGATGAACACTCCCTCTTCCCTCCTTATTTTATTCATCTCTTCCTTTTTAATTCCTTTCTTTAATTTATTTTAATTTACTTACCAATATTAAATAATAAACAACATAAACTTGGAGGAATGGAACCATGCTTGGCCGGCCACTTATCAAGAATTGGGCACTTTGACATGCAAACCCAAACTTTCCTATTTTAATCTATTTGGTCCTTACTTATTTACCTATCATAATTTTCTAAGTCTCTCAACTAGATCCTTTCAAGTAAAATTCACATTCCTAATACAAAATTAAAACATCAAATTTTTATACAAGTACTATCACACATATAAGATATGCAAATAAAATTTTAACTAAATTTTATGACTCGGTTTTGTGGTCCCGAAACCACTTTGCGACTAGGGTCAATTTTGGGCTGTCACAGTTGAGGCATATATTTGTCTTAATTTACTATTTTATTCAATTGTTTTATTTCCCAAGTGTATGTGTATATTCTCTAAACATATATGAATGTACAGTATGCCCATACAACTGAATCTAATTCTGAAAAGGTTGGATTAGTTGGACCGTAATTCAATGATATAAGCAAGTACTCTACAGATACTTGCAGTAGAATCTAGACATAGATCAAAGTTTATACGGAATGAAGACAAAACAGTGTAGGGTACCGTAATAAGGCCTTTGGACACAAGCCAGGAACTTGAGATATTTCTTTCAAAAGAAGAATTGTTAGTTTAGGTCTCTTTTAAGCAGTAGATTAAGGACGATTTTACTAAGGCATTACTGAAAGTAAAGGTAGAATCTTAGTAATCCCAACCTTCCAATCAACATTGTAGACCTTCAATTTGTTGTCGCGGCATCTTTGCCATAGCATTCTTAGTTATTTATTCATTAGCTTACAATTTATTCAAGTAATTATTCTCGTAATTTCCATTGCATTTTTACTCTTACTTTGCCTTAGAATGTTCCAATATTAGTCAGTATATATTTCACACTCATCTTTATTATTTTAATTTACCACTGTGTACTTAACTCAGCTTTGCCATAACATTAATCATTATTATAACTTGACCATTTCTATACCTAATTCAATCCCTGTAGAGACGATCTCGCTTATCACTTTATTACTTAATTCGACGTGTATACTTGCACAATTTGCATATCATATTCACAGGCGACACCTAACGCTCACTCGATTCAAGTTGAACCGAGAAATCACCTCTAACTCTCATCTCTTACAATCTCGAGCTAGTATACACTACTTTTCTTGATAACATGTTGGAAAAAATGGTTAGAAAATCATTTTAGTTAGCACATCAAAATTTTAAAAATATTCTAAAATCAAACCTTTATTATGATATCTATAGTAACAAATCAGATCAAATTAAGTACTTGCATTTTGAGTTATAGGAGATTGTGAAATTGCAAGTTGTGCTTTAGGAAGGTGCCTAAATTTGTCAATCTGGAGTTCAAATTCTTCAAGCTTTCAACCGAATGATTTTCTTCGCTATTCTTGAACTCTCAGATTCATAGAAGGTAGACTGTAGCTTAAAAAACTAAACATAAGACGAAAATTGAGACTTTCCATAGAGGGTAGTCGACTTTTTCTACGTAAGGGGTCCCAAACCGAAAATTGAACTTCCAAATTTGAATTATAATGGGATAATGGCAAAATTTATCACTATACTTTAAGAAATCTTTCAATGTGGTACCTCTACTTTTAAAATGTCCAATGCGATACTTGAATATTAATTTTGCCCATCGGTTTGGTACTTGACACTAATGACATCATAAATTTTGTAGATGTGGCAAGACAACCTATTGGGTGTTGACACGTGATAAAAATGTTTCTTTTTGACTGATACGTTAGGAATCACAAAGCAGTTAGTCCAAAAATCTTTTTTTTTCTGTTCAAAATTTAAATTTCAAACTAATTAATTTCATTTTTTCCTTCTAAATTTAAATTAAAAACTTATTAATTTCATTTGTTTCTTATAAAATTTAAAATAAAAACTTATTAATTTCACTTCTTTTTTTATTTCATATCTATTTTTTTTCTAAATTTAAATAAATCAAAAGGTAAAAGAAGAAAGGAGAGTAATCCATTAAGAAAGAAGTTTGATAGATGAATAAAAGGATTCCGCAAATACAAAATATCAACTTCCGAAATTTGATACAGAATATATTGAATTATAACCTGGATTGAAGTAAGGCAATGAAAAAAAGATGAAAATCAGAAGGAAAATGCCCTTGGACCAAAAACCATTTGAACACTCCCAATCCCATGTAAACCCACACTCTCTTCAACAATCACCATCTTCATCACTCTCGACTCCAGACGCTCACTAAGGTTCCTTCAACTCCTACCATCCCAATTCCACCATTAACAAAACACGATGTGAAAATTGGCAAAAGAAAGAGAAGAAAAGGAACACCGATATCAGCAAGGCAGTATCACCAAGAAAAAAGGAAGTGAAAAACAAGCAACAATTAGAGATGAAAATGATATAAGCAAGGCAGTAACTCCAGCTTCTCTCTACATTATTTTCATCCATGCATTAATTCTTGCAATCTATTTCTTCTACATCGCTTTTAGTCAAATATACCATCAGCTCGTTTTATACAATTCATACACAGTTATGAATAGCTAGCACGGTATTGATCATACATATATTATTGGGACTTAATTTCTAATTAAGTTTACCATTTGCCTCTTATTTACAAAGTTATTTAATCACGGTGTGAATCAATTATAAGTATCGTAATCAATCTATTTAGTATATACCATTATGAAAGTTATTTAATTTAAGCTTTTGTCTAATGACTTTATCATGTGTGTTACCCTCAAGTCATTCTTGATCCCTTTAGTTTAAATATAACCTAATTTAAATCTTTATAGCAATGAAAATGATCATTACATACAATCAGAGATGATTAGTTAATTTTCCTAGACAAATAACCCGTGATTTCATTTCATTTTTGTAATCTAATGTCATTTAGATTTACCAATTACTCTTTATTTGAGCTATGATTTCACTATAATGGGTGAAGCCATGCCATACATAAGTTAAACGCCCAACATATCATCTTTCTATTTATTATCATGAGAGCACAGATTTTTAATACATCAAAGCATATTGGTTATACACATGTATCAATTCATTTATTCAATATTAATGTAAGTCACACCATGAATATTATAAGTGAATAAATTTATAAATAGATTCAGATAAATGTTTTTTATTTATAAGAGGTACACTTGTAATATTCAAGAGAAGCTACGCCTCCAACTTCACATTTATCCGTATCAACTTGAGCAAAATTAATGTCCCTAACACAAGGGATTACATGTTTTGTTGAATTTAAAAAGCAAAGCACATAGATGACCATCTTCTAAAACCATGAAACTAAGATAAATTATCAGTGTCGCGGACTATCTTCATTGAAGGAAGCACAATTGCAGCCAATGGATTACCCTCCAATCCTCCGCTTTCGTCAATGATCAATCTCAGACCTTCTATGTGAAGTTTCCCATGGTGACCACTCACCACAACTGTCTCAGTTAGCTCCTGCATGATATTCAACACCAACACTTGCATCAGTCGACTTCATGTCATGAAAATCATTTTACCAAGTGTGCGCATGGATGCCAAAGATGAATACTAGTTGTGTCATGGGCTGTGATCCATTCGTTACCTCAGGGATATCCGAAACATTCTTCTTCCCGCTGAGACCTGTTACCTGGGGCACACTGACGTCTTTGGCTTTCAAAAACTCCAGCTGGTCTCGGACATTTTAACCTTTCTCTAAACCAGCATGTACAGCAATCAATTTACAATGTTTAACTCCTTCCTGTGTCTCAATAGAGACATCATCCTGGAAAAATTGCACACTGAAAACACTAAGTTTCCGCTTTCACTCTGCAGTTGAGACAATAACAATATAGCCAACCTGCTTAACATTGTTACAGGAGATTGCATATTTGCTTAAAACGTTGATTTCCAATTCAATGTTATTTTAGCACCTTCTGATTACACAATATTCTAGAAGTCAAGAAAAGCAAATAGATGAGAAGTAGAGTTGAAGAAAGAATACCTCTTCATGAACCCAAACCACATCTGCTAGAAATTTCTTGTGGTCTTCAGGAACAACCTTCATCAACTCTTGCATATAAAAAATAAATCATGGTATTTGTTAGGGCAAGGTCAATATTTCTAATCTAAAACAACACATCTAATATCTGCTAGCTAAAATTTGAATATTAAACCACTAAAAATTATGGCACTCGAACACAACATATATACACTACTGAAAACCATGAATCTAATACAATCATTCCTTCCTTCAATGCATACAACTTAGAATCTAACATAAAAGGAATCAAGAGTCCATTTCCAACCCAATACTTGGATCATTCCTTCCAAAATCTCAACTAAAATTGCATGACTAAGAATCAAACGCAACAACCACTTCAAAAATGAAACCGAAAAAGGAAACACCCAAAAATGAAAAAGCGTGCATTACCAGAAGATCCATGAGTAACTCCATAAGATCCAAAGGTAGGAGCAGCATCGAAAATGGCACCTTTACAGTCAATCCCTTGGGCAACATCAAACCAACCACCCCATATCCTGCCTTGCAAATGCATCTTTTCATACCCTTCACCCTTATACCACCCTTCTATTTCCTCATTTTCAGCATACTCCTTCCACGTCTCCTTCGCTTCAAACTCCCCCGCCAACACCCCGATAAACCCGGCGAAAGCGAATTCATGGTTTCCCGACAAAAAAACATGCTTCTGATTTGGATATCGCTTCGGCAAGGAGATTAAAAATTCTATCACTTTGCGTGTGTCGGGTCCACGGTCACAGTAATCACCTAGGATGATGATGGTGGCGGTGTTGAAAGAGTCAGGGTCGATTTGTGATTGGAGGTTGGACCAAAGATTGAGGAGTTTGGTGAGGTAACCATGGATGTCTCCTACGCAGATTACAGTTCTGAGTTTGTTGCTAGGATCTGCCATTCCCTTTTTGTTAGAAGTCAAAATGGTAAGAAAAAAGAAGAACAGTGAATCGTTGATCCTTTGTTTTTCGAGGTTTGGTAATGGTCGGAAACTCGGGAAGTTCCCAGTCGGGTGAAGTAGAAAAAAATGTAGTTTTTAAAAGTTAATTAGAGATTTAGGCGGTTTTTAGTGGTTTGGTCTTTAAATTTCGAGATTGATTTTTTTATTTTATGTTGTTTTAATTTTTTTAATGTTTTTAATTAGAAAAATATATTTTTTAATTTTTTAATTATTTTAAATTAATAATTTTTTTATTTATATAAATAAAATAATAAATATGTAATTGTATAATAAAAATATATAGTTTATATATATCATTATGCTAAAAATATTTTTAATTAATAACTTTTTATTTATTAATTTATATAAATATTTTTGTATAGAATTCACCAATGGGCTTTGACTCTTACATCCTAAAGTTTTGAATCTAGTGATTAGCATTTACATTTTTGACTGCTTGACAATGTTTGTTCTTTCATTTGTAGTTTGCAAAATATCCCAAGTTGTTTTAGCAATAGTGCACGCTGAAATTCTCTTGAAATATTGCAAATCTATTCCATAAAAAATGGCATACAATGTTTTGGAGTTCGAATTAAGAAGTCGATCTTTGTCAGTGGTCCATTATAGCTCGAATTTAGCCACTCTTCCAGCTTCAGTTTCAACCATAAGTAGTTCCCATCCTATAAGAACTATGCGTCAAGCCTTCTCAATAACTTATTTGATGTAAGCTTTTATGTGTGCCTTCTAGTAGGCATAATTGCCACACTCCAACATTGGAGGACGAGTGGTTGGTGATTTATCTAACGTCAAATGTAATAGTAATTTTGGATGATTTCGCACTTAAAAAGCTTGTTTTCTAACCAATTTAGTAATTAGAATTACATTTTTAGTATTTAGTAGTTAGGATTAAAAGCTAATAAAAATAAGTTTTTTTAACATTGTAAGTGTTGTGACCTATTAGGCTGACACGAACCTTAGGCAGTGCTAATTTGTTGAATTGAGTGTGTAGGATGATGGTTTATAGACCCAATTGACGTAAGAGCAAGAGACGAGTGACATACAAGCTTTTCGAGCCGTCAAAGTGTGAAACGAACAAAGGAAGACACCGAATATGTGTCGTGTCGTGCCATAGATGGTATATGGCACGACATAGGGCCGACGTGTTGCCAAATTCTTCTAGGGTTATTTTCGTCCACACATTCAACTTTGTACAAAGACCTAGGATGTGCTGAAGACCTAATTATGGTTGCTAACACTCCTATAAATAAAATCTTAGGGGTTTGATGTAATTAAGTCATTTTAGACACCTTCAAAAACCCTCATAGTTTAGAACTAGGATTAAACTTACTTTTCTTTTCTTTTTCATAAACTTTTTGTTCTTTTCTCTTGGAATAGATTTCAACCTAAGAGTTATTTTATTTAATCGAAGTATTTCAATTATTTCTTCTTTGCAAGTGACGATGTTCGATTATTCCAATCGAGAGATTCGTTACTTCGCATTTTTTTCGACATTGGAATCAGGATTATTGTAATATCTTCTCTCTTTCGATTTAATTGTGTTCTTTACATGTTTTATTCAATTGAGATTAAGATTATGAATAAATGAGTGGCTAAAATCTCTTAAAGGAGATTAACGAATGGATGGGGACATGATTAATGGAGGATTTAGGGTTTTTTGAGAGAATTAGTTGGTATAGATTACGCATTCCTAAACCCTAGGAAGTAATAATAGGTTAAACAAGATCAAGTGATAAGTTTGGTCGAGTAAATCGTAGTTTATCCTGGTTAAGAAAGTGAGGTTGGAAGATAAGTGAGTACCAACCAATTGATTAATCAGTTAGAGGTTGAGAGGTAATAATTGGTTAATTGATAGCTAATCCACCCTAATCCAAAATTAATTACAAACCCTAAAATGAGTTAATATTCCTTATTGGTTTTATCTGTTTAGTCGTTTGGTCAAGCATGAGATAGATTCAAAATGATTGTATGAAAAGCTTTAGGGGGTGGAACTAATACAACCATTCAATTACAACACTTTTACTCTGGTTTAGATCAGGAGAGCAAAGAATAGTTTGACGTAATGGTTAGAGGAAGCATTTAGTCAAAAACTACCCAGAAAATTGTTATGCTCCTTGAAATAGTGAACAGTAACGATTATACTTGGAGAAAAATCAAAGAAATAGAATTGAAAGAAGAAGTAATGAGAATCAATGAGGCAAAAGAGGACAACGAGGAAAACATAGAAGAAAAATTGGATGAAGATTAATATTCCATTTCAGATGTTGAAGGAATCTTGAAATATAATTTTTTTGAGAAACTGCTCGAAAAGCAGTTGGAACACATCAATCAACTGGATAGGAAAAGAAAATATAAAGAACCTCTATGTCAATTAGAGAATCTTCCAGCCAAGATGACTCCGTCAATTTTCAAACCATTGGTGCTGGAATTAAAACCCCTTCCAGACACTTGAAATACAGATATTTGGGTGATAATAACACTTTACCAGTAATCATTGCAACAGGCTTATCGGTGGAGTAGGAGGAAGCACTCTTGGATGTACTCAAAGCTCATAAAAAATCTATTGGGAAGACCATTGACGACATTAAGGGAATCAATCCAATTTTATGTTAGCATAAAACAGGATTGGATGAAAGAAAGAAGGCAGTGGTCGATACTATGTTACATCTTAATCCAGTAATGAAGTAGGTTGTCACGCCCTAGAATTTACTTATTAAATTGTGCAAATTTGTATCGCAAGGAAGAAAAAGGCCTAGTGGTTTAGTGTGTTAATTAATTATTAGAGGTCCCATGTTCTAATTCTTTTACACTCATTTAATTTATTTTCTTATCCTACCTGCAATTGTTGACCATTCTAAAATGTCAACACTCCCATTGCCGTCCAAGTCTTTCCATAAAAGGGGGAGATTCTCCTTCCTTTTATTGAGTCAGACTTTCCTTCCACGACCTCTTTCTACTTTCCTTTTTGCGCAAAATCTCCCTTTTCACTCCCTTTGTCCTCAAATTTACCCAAAATGAATTCTTGACTACCCTTGGCCGACCTTAGCTCTCCCAAAACCTCATTTTTCATTTTGTAACTCTTTAATTCTCTCCTTTCCTCCTTTTCCGTCCACCAGCTTCTCCTCCACTATTTTCGGCTTTTTTGATTATTTTTCAACACTTTTGAAGCCATTTTTCTTCAAATCTCTTCCCCTCCTCCACCATACTCAGCTATTGCACCACTTTCCTTCCCCATCGTTGCTGTCGTCATACCACCGTCGCCACGCCGTCGCCGTCGACCACCGCCGATTTTTTTTCCATTTTTCTTATTTTCTTCTCCTCTTTCCAAAAATCCTCTTATAGGATCTTGAATATGATTTTTCATTATTAAAAATCATCTTTCAAATTATTATTTTATTTAAACTCTTTTATTTTCCAATTATAGGGCTTAATCCCCCTCTTTGATTAGTTTTTTGGGATTTCATTACCAAGCCCTTTTCTCTCCGTTTAATTGTAAGATTGAAGAATTATCATAAGCATTATATTTTTGAAGTATTATTTTTTCATTTATCAAGGATATAACTATTCGATTTCGTGCATCATTGAAGAATACTCGTTAATCCCGGAATATGCACATCAACTGTAGAAATGGGTGATAGTTCACAATCTTTTTGCGTAAGTAGTGCCAAATTGGTGTTATGTAATTAGGGGAATATTATTATTTCATTAGATCGGTACTAACACGTATTTTGATTTAACATAGTGACTCAAGGAAAATTGGATTCATCTATTTCGAAGTGGAATCATGATCTAATCCATCAAATTTAAGATGTGGGGATTTAAATGATATTATTCGATATTACGATTAAATAATTAATGATGAAGAATATTTATATATATAACAAGTGTATTGCTTATGGATAATGATATTTAATATTGTGATTATGCAAATACAAGTATATTCGTAAAAACCAGTAAAACCGATAAGCAAGGATAACAAGTAAGTAAATCCCGAAATTCAATGATTTTATGGTGTGATTAGTTTATTGGATGATTTTAAGATGCATGATAATATATGATTTCCATCACTCATGTCATGTGATTTATGGCTTATAAAAATATGGTATACCTATTTATATGGAAATAATATATGTTATTAAATTTTAATCTAATGATTTGTATGTTAATTATGCCTTGCTATGATGCTCTGATTTGCTTGATAAAGCATACTATTGTGAAATTATGTGTAAAAATATGAGATCTTATTTGCATGTTAAGCATGTCATACTCTGATAATCTGATTCGCATGTAAAGCATGCTATTGAAAAATCTGTTCTGTTGCCATAACACATGCATGGGTGGGAAAAATGTACGAAGGAAGTATCTAGCAGTAGATATGCATTTCTGGTGGCTTGTCCACAATATTATGCAGCTGACAGTAAAGCTGCAATTTTTGGTGGTTCGACCACATTTTGGTGTGTTATTAGTTGGATGAGTTCTGGGGAACTCTGTATTGTTTGTAGCAAAGTTAGGTAGGATTTAAGTTCTAATATCTGTATTGTATTCTAAAAATTTTGCATTGATTATGTCATTACACAATCTGCCATATTTGATTTATAATTGAGTAATTTATATATGTTATGGACTGATTAATATGATGTTGTGATGAATTATTTTCTGAAATAATTTTTATTTAAGACTTACACTGAGTTTTTTTTAAGCTCACCCCCTTTAAACTTTGATTCTAGATAATCGAGGCTAAGATGGGCTTGGCTACGGAGGTACTCTTGGTTATTTTTCAGAAAACCTTGCAAGTAGTTGTATTTGACATTTTGGTTTATGTTCATGCTTTATGGACTTTAATTTTGGGACTTCGGTTTGGATTTTTTATTTGGGAACTTTGGATAATGTTTTGGGATTTTTCTTTTCTACATGATTTGTTATGTTAAATTATAATTTAAATAATTTGAAGAAATAAAACTAAAACGACAAACTATTTTTATAACAAAATTTATTAGACTCCAAGTAACGATTTTAAACTCAATACTTGATTTTTAAAACCCATCACAAAATGTTCGCAAAATCGATGATTTCCAAAAGTATCAATATCAATCTTATGATTTTTTTTTCAAAATGACATTTTCCGTTGCGATGTCTTTTTTGAATCTTAACATTTTTTATTTGAACATAAGATTGAATTTCTAAAAAAAAAGCACTTAAATAAAACAACCTCCAATTTTCGCAAAGAGATTTTCAAGAGATAATTTCCAAAATGTTTTATTAGGCCATCATCATGGCCAATGTAATCTTCAAGATTTGGCCATAACATTGGGGCCGGGTCTAGAGGGTTACATAGGTGGCTAGTAAGGAACTAATAAAGTGGTTGGAAGCAGGAATTGTGATGCAAGTCTCATGGCCCAAAATCAGGCTCATGAACGTGAAGGGCTTAAATTTCCTCAAGGCCCAATAACGAGGCTGACGGCCAAGAAAATCCAAGCAAGATTGAATGAGACCATCAAAGACTTCATTATCAAGGCCCTAGATGCACACACGATTTAAAAAGAAAATCAAGATTCACCTTCTTGTTTTTAAGAAAATCAAGAAACTGTATCTTGGTCCAATTTTGTTATTTAAGACAATTTCAAGAATCAAGATCTTGGAAATCTTGGAAATTATGGTCCAAGAAACTGAATCTTGCAAGCAAGGTGCATTGGATTTCACGTACGAGCTTGAACGAGCAAATTTCGAGAGCAAACGGATCACAAGACCAAGTTCTTGAAAAAATGGCCAATTAAGATGCCTACAATCCCATCCTGAAGTTTGAAAAGTAATTTAATTGAATATCAGGCCAAATTATCAAAGTGTCCAAAATTGTAAAATATTTAAACTATAGGTCTTATTTTATTTTAATAGGTGAATCATCATGTAAGAATTCAGCCCAAGGAGCCCATTTAATTCCTTTGGCTGAATTCTCATTAAAAGTCCACACTTAAAATTATTATTTTTTATTTGAA
This sequence comes from Gossypium hirsutum, assembly GCF_007990345.1. Taxonomy (NCBI): domain Eukaryota; kingdom Viridiplantae; phylum Streptophyta; class Magnoliopsida; order Malvales; family Malvaceae; genus Gossypium; species Gossypium hirsutum. The sequence goes on from NC_053427.1 coordinate 48,760,904, forward strand.
GAGTTGTCATCTTAGTTATTATATTAGGGTTAAGAAAACTTATACACATACAATTGATTTTTGTTTTTTTAAGTTAATAATAATTCTCTTTGAGTTTTTCTTCTAGAATTGCTCTTGAGTTTATTTTAGAAGCTATTTTAACAATCTTTTAGGTTGTGGGAATCATATTCAAGCTTTTTCTTACCAAAGTCTCTTTCTTGAAGGGGGATTAGAGCCATTGAAAGGAGTTGTAGATTCTTAATATTTCTAAGACTTCTTAGGAAGTCATATTCTCTTTTCTAGCATTAATTGATAATTTCTTGTTTATTTTAATTTAGTTCTTGTTGTTTTAGTTTGCTGATTTTATTGATTTTCGTTCTAGGTTGAAATTGCTTCAAGAAAGACGTTCTCCTATCTTGTTCCATTAAGAAGCACACCAAAATTCGGAGTTTGAATCTTTTTTTGTTGTTTCAAATATTCTTGCACAAAACAACTTCCTTTTGTTTTTAAAATCACATATAACAAATCTGTTTTGTGTTTTGTTTTCCAGATCTAGTTGGGGCATTTTCTTGCGGTCCAAGGATAGTTTCTTTCCATCCAAGAAACCCTAATTAGTTCTCTATTGAAATCTTTACCAGCTGGTTCATCTTTCTTTTGTTTTAATTTCGTTTGATTCCCCTTTGTGACAACTAATCAATTTTCATTGTTTCTCATTTCCGTTTGCATTCATCTAGAGATCTAGGTTAAATCAGCAACTTAGATAAGCTATGATTTTGTTCTTCACATGTGCCATATCATTCTTTATCATTTGGTATCAGATTTGGGCATTTTGGGTGTTCATGGTTGATTTCTAAACTGATTTTCATTGCAAAATTGCTTATAAGTAGTTTTTACTCAGAATTTTTTTGAAAAAAATATTTTTATATGGGTAAGCATTTTTCAATTGATCTAAATTTTATATACTAATTCTTGGAATTGTATTAAAAAATAAAAAATATTTTCCACGAAAAAAGAAGTGATCAAAAAGTGCAAAAAAAGAGAAAAATATGAAAAAAGGAAAACCAAAAAAATATTCTATGGGTTGAATTTTGTGTCGAAACTTTCCATATTGGATCTGCGCTATTCAACGAGGCTCCAGTTTAAATTTTGTGATTTTTGGAAATCAGGAACAACTCGAATAAAGTTTGTCAAGTTGCTTCGCAATTTTTTAGGTTTTCGGGTTTTAGCAATTTTCATTGATTCTTAACCTTAGGTTTTCATTTATTTTTTCTTTTTATTTTCCTTTACACATTCTAACACTTTATTGTTTCTTGTGTTAGTAAGTTAAAACACGTTGCACATTCCTTCCTCCGTGCAACACTGTTCTTTGGTGTCTAACCGATTTTGGACTCATAGTGCTATTAGGTTTGCTTTGTTAGTTGATTCTAATATATTCTGATTGATTGAAATAGACACTTTTAAATAACTCAGAAGATTAATTCTTACCTCATTGAGAATTTAATTTTTATTTTGAGTGCATAATAGTGAAATTGGCTTAATTTTTCTTTTCTTTTCTTGAATGTTATGTTGTTTTTAGGCTTTCATAATGATTCATAATACTATGATCGAGAATTTGCAAAGGGATCAAGAGGTTCAACATTCTCGAGATCAGTAATGTGACACTATTCTAGACATGATCAACAAAAATTTGGAGCTTCTAAGTACCAAAATTGAGTGCTGGAATCATAATTGGGGAGACAAGGTTGATCAACCTCATTTTTGTGCAAATAATGCTCAATGTGCAAATGATGAAACTTTGATTAATAATGACTGTAGGCAAAATTTTTTTAGCCAAAACAAAGTTCTAAATTCCATAATTTCATGGAAAGAATGATCAAGAGACTTATTGTGATGGAAAAAGGTGATCATAAATTATTTTGCCAATTCAATGGGAGATGGCCAAACGAAAGGAAGAATAAATTTGAGCTATCTCATTTTGTGTAATGTTATTAGTCTAGTTCAAAAGATTATAAGGGTTTCCAATGTCTAATTAAATATCCAAATAGAGAGAATACAATTGAGATATCACCTTTTGTGCAATGTTATTGGTGTAGCTCAAAAGATCATAAGGGCTTCCAATGTCCAATTAAATATCCAACTAGAGAAGAAAGTAAGTATGACTTTGTACCTTTTGTTGTCTCATACTCTAGTAGAAAAGCGATTTGTGATGGCGAACTTTGTGAACTAGAAAAAGATGATAGAGAGGATTTTTTCCTTCAATCAATTGAGTTAGATGAGATAGAAACGTCATGTTCTCTTACTAAGATGCATTGTACTAAATAGGATATTCATAATACTTGTGAGGGGGATATGGGAAATGAGCAGAATTATGCGAAAAGGCTGAGAAAAAAAGACCTTCAGTGATTAAAGTCTACTTGATGGTCCAAATTTGATGAGTGAAAATCCATATGAGGTAAAACTAGAGAATTCTCAAGTGGAAAAAGAAAAAGAAAGAAAGAAAGAAAATACCCATATAGAAGTGAGGAATGATTGTGTTTTAACTAATCCTAACTCAAACTTGTTTAGTAATGTTTTTTTATTATAGGATTTCAAAGATCCATTGACAGGCTTCCAATTATATTACTCTACAATCGGTAGACGATTTTACTTGAGGGAGAGAGATAAGTTGAACATTGATACTTCTCCACAAGTGCTATAAGATAAGAAATGTAAGAAAACATTAGAAATTGATTTAAGAAGGCATACCTTGAATATTTTTGATAAGTATGCTATTGATTTTGTTTGTAAAATATTTCCTTACAACATGTTTTCTCGTTGGTCATATTTTATTAAACATTGGTTTGAAAGTTCAATTGATTTTATGGATTTATGTAGGTATGTCAAGATTACTTTTATTGCATTCGATAGGTTTATTAAAGAACTTTATGCATTTGATCTTGCAAAAAAAATTTCTACCTTAGAATTTAAATATGAATCTTTAAACAATAATATTAAACTTATAAATTTTGATTATTATGTGAAATTACTGACTAATATTTGGAAATTCTTATGGATGACTATTCATATTCAAAGAAAGTTACAATTTATTTTTTATTTGAACACTCATGTGCCTAACATTTCTTTGTTTAGTGTTGATACATTGTTTTTAAAGGAGACAACCATGATCGAAGCTAATTTGAAGGATCGAAATAATGTATTTGATCTTGGAGATAGTTTTGGCACACAAGTAAGCTTAGGTAAGTATTTTTTTTATTCTATTCTTATTTAGTCTAATCCCATTTCTTTTTGTGCAGCTAAATATTTAGGGGCAAATCTTCTTGAGGAAGGAGGAATGATGCGAGTTTCAAAGCCCAAAATAAGACTCATGAACATGAGGGGCTCATACTTTCTCAACGCCCAATAACTAGGTCGAAGGCCAAGCAAATCTGAGTAAGATTGAATGAGACCATCCAAGACTTCATTACCAAGATGGGCACATGACTGAAAAAGAAAATCAAGATTCACTTTCTTGTTTTCAAGAAAATCAAGAAACTGAATCTTGGTCCAATTTTGTTATTTCAAACAATTTTAAGAATCAAGAAAATCAAGGTTTCAAGTCTTGGAAATCTTGGTCCAAGAAACTGAACCTTGCAGCCAAGGCGCATTGGATTTTATGTACGAGCTTGAACGAGCAATTTCAAGATCAAACGGATCACAAGATCAAGTTCTTGAAAAACTGATCCATTAAGATGTTTGCAAGCTCATCCTAAAGTTTGGGAAGTAATTTAATTGAATATCAAGCCAAATTATCAAAGTGGCCTAAATGGTAAAATATTTAAACTATAGGTTTTATTTTATTTTAATAGGTGGATCATTATATAAAAATTCAAACCAAGGAGCCCATTTAATTCCTTTGGCTGAATTCTCATTAAAAGTCCACATTTAGAATTATTATTTTTTAACTTGATGAGTTTTCATGTTAGTTATTCCATGAGGGTTAGGAAAACTTATTTTGGGGGACTATAAGTTGCATGGTCATCCACCCTAATACACATAGAATTGATTTTTGTTTTTTTAAGTTAATAATAATTCTCTTTGAGTTTTTCTTTAAGAATTGCTCTTAAGTTTCTTTTAGAAGCTGTTTTAACAAACTTTTAGCTTATGGAAATCATTTTCAAGCTTTTTCTTGCCAAGATCTCTTTCTTGGAGGGGGATTAGAGCCATTGAAAGGAGTTGTGGATTCTTATTGTTTCCAATGCTTCTTAGGACGTTCTCTTTTCTAGCATTAATTGATTGTTTCTTATTTATTTTAATTTAGTTCTTATTATTTTGGTTTGTTGATTTTATTAATTTTTGTTCTAGGTTGGAATTATTTCAAGCGAGATATTCTCCTATCTTGTTCCATCAAGAAACACAGCAAAATTAGGGGTTTCAATCTTTTCTTGTTGTTTCAAATATTCTTGCACAAAACAACTTACTTTTGTATTTAAAATCACATCTAACAAATCTGTTTTGTATTTTTTTCCCAAATCTAGTTGGGGCATTTTCTTGAGGTCCAAAGATAGTTTCTTTCCATCCAAGAAATCCTAATTCATCTTCTATTAGACTATTTACCAACCAGTTCATCTTTTTTTGTTTTAATTTCGTTTGATTCTCCTTTGTGACAACTAATCTATTTTCATTATTTTTCGTTTCCGTTTACATTCATTTAGTGATCTAGGTTAAATCCGCAACTTAGACAAGATACAATCCTATTCTGCACGCATGTCGTTTCATTCTTTATCAAATTGTTTACCCCATCTCTGATAGCAAATGGGTGAGCGCAACACAATGTGTTCCAAAAAAGGAGGAATGACAGTGGTGACAAACGAGAAGAATGAGTTGATTCCCACTCAGACAACTACAAGATGGAGGGTATGTATCAATTACAGAAAATTGAATGACACAACTAACAAGGATCACTTTCTACTGCCATTTATAGACCAAATGCTTGATTAGTTGGCAAGCGAGGAATATTATTGTTTCCTTGATGGATATTTGGGGTATCATCAAATCCCTATCCATCTGGATGATTAGGAAAAGACTATGTTGACATGTCCTTTTGGAACATATGCTTTTCGAAGGATATTGTTTGGACTATACAACGCTCCCACGACATTCATGTGTTGTATGACTGTGATCTTTACCAACATGTTGGGAGAAGGATTAGACATATTCATGGATGATTTTTCTGTTTATAGAGATTCATTCATGGAATGTCTACATAATCTCAAGCAGGTCCTAAAAAGATGTGAATAAACTAATTTGGTGTTCAATTGGGAAAAAATGTCATTTTATGGTAAAAGAAGGAATTTTTCTCGGGCATCAAATTTCCAAAAAAGGTTTGGAAGTCGATAAAGACAAGATTGAAATAATAGCTAACATACCAAAAAAATTTTCAAGAAGTGAGAAATTTCTTAGGACATGCCGACTTTTATAGACGATTCATAAAAGGCTTTGCACAAGTTTTAAAACTATTGAGCTAGCTACTGCAGAAAGATGTCCCTTTTGATTTCAATGAAAAATGAATCGAGGCTTTTGAAATTCTAAAACATAAATTAGTCTCAGCACCAATCATAGTTAGTCCTAATTGGACAAAGCTTTTGTGATTATGTACGATGCAAGTGATCATGCAGTTGGATAGTATTGGGACAAGAAAAAGACAAGGTTTTTTACACCATTCATTACATAATTAAGACACTTAATTCAACTAAATGCAATTGCAATACCACAGAGAAAGAAATGTTAGTAGTTTTATTTGCATCCGAGACATTCATACCGTATTTGATGGCGAACCAGGTTTACGTCTATACGGGCCACTCAGCACTAAAGTACATGATGTAGAAAAAAGAAAAAAAAAGCAAGATTAGTGATATGGGTGTTACTTCTCCAACAGTTTGATTTATGGATTCTTGATAAAAAAAGGGACAAAAAATCAAGTTGTAAATCATCTGTCTCGATCGGAATTAGAAGTTGAAGAAAAAGGGGAAATGGAAACGAAAACTTTGTTGATGAGTAGTTATTCCAACTTAAGATGATTTCTAAAATGCCTTGGTATGCAAACATTATGAATTATTTAGCCCAAGGTATTTTCCCAATGGACGTAACATGGGTGCAAAAAAAGAGAATTAAGTATGATGCCAGAAAATATACATGAGAGGAACATATGTTTTCTGGAAATATGTCGATCAATTAATCCAATGTTCTGTAGATGAAGAAAAGGTAGAAGACATTCTAATGGGATGCCATACATCTTCGTGTGGAGGCCATTTCAAAAGTAAGTGAACTACACAAAAGGTTTTGCAATCTGGATTCTATTGGCCTACTATAAACAAAGATTCCTATGAATTTGTGCAAAGATGTGACAGATGCAAAAGAACAGGGAACATTTCGAGAAGAGATGAGATACAATAAAATTGGATTTTGAAAGTAGAGATTTTCGACGTATGGGGCATAGATTTCATGGCACCATTTCCTAGTTCCTTTAGAAACCAATATATTCTTCTCACAGTGGATTATGTCACAAAGTGGGTAGAAGAAACTTCTTTACCAACTAATGATATGAAAGTAGTAGCGAAATTCTTGTGGAAGAACATATTCACATGATTCGAGACCTCAAAAGCCTTGGTCAGTGATGAAGGTTCTCACTTCTGCAGTTGATAGTTGGACGCTGCACTAGACAAATACAGTGTTAGGAATCAAATTACCACAACATTTCACCAGCACACCAATGGGCAAGTAGAAGTATCCAATAGGGAAGTCATGTAACACCCCTAACTCGTATCCGTTGCCAGAATAGGGTTACAGAGTATTACCTAAGTTTACATTTAAAACGGACAAAATTTTCAAGCATTTCATATAATATCAATAAACATATTAAAACCAAGTCAAATCATACATATTTTCCCTTATACGAGCCCTAAACGCCCTAAATATGTGTTAGAAACAAGTTGTGACTAAATAGGAAACTCAGAGAATTTTTTAGGAAACAGGGAAAATTTTCAACACTACAGGGGTCACACGACAATGTGGCCAAGCTGTGTGACTCACACGGCCAAGAGATATGTTCGTGTCTTAGGCCGTGCGGGCATTCAAAGTAGGGACACACGATCATGTCCCAGCCCATGTTCGTGCCCATGTAATTCACTGACTTGGGTCACACGACCAAGTCACACGCTTGTGTGCCAGGTCGTGTACCCTTCGAAGTAACTCACTATCTTGGGTCACATGACCAAATATGCAATTATAAGCTAGCACCAAATCACCATATAAGTCATGTATACTATAGTACCAATTCACCACAAATTCATCATATCACAAAACACATTTAACTATCATTTTACCTTTCATTATTCAATCACAAAACAAGCCACACATCAATCATGTTAATGCTACTTATATACATACCAAAATATGTCAAAACACAAGCCAAATCAAATGGCCATATTCACAGCAAAACATATAGTCCAACATTAGCCAAAATACCTATACATGCCATTACAACCAAAATTAAACAACTGAATGCACCAAAAGAGTCAAGGGATATTGAGATATAGCTCCAACAAGCTTCCAACCCGAACGAGTTTTCGATTCACTATAAAAAAAACACACAGAGTAAGCATTTAAGCTTTGTAAGTTCGTATGACAATATAACTTACTATTTAGTCAAATAGTAGGTAAGTAAACATGCATATCCCAAATACATTTTGGCCAAATGCCTAAGCACATATACACCAACCATGTTGGCCATGTAATTACATATATAAGCCAATAAACATAGATGAACATAACCATTGATCAAGTTCCATAAACATGTATCATCCATTTTATTTTTCCATATATTATATAACCACATTTTTCATGTAAAATCATATGTGATCTTGTAATAGTCCGTATTGAACTCTTACAATTTCGTATAAGAATATTGCCTGTTGAACTGTTTAGAATACAGTTGGATACCCGGGATAGCTCACACATAGTGTGCTAGTTCATATAACTGTAATCTGTAAATTCATGTGCATGTATGCTCATACGAGCTATGAATCGGTATGTTCACTCGAGCTGCAGATCGGTATGCTCTTTCGAGCTATAAATTGGTATGCTCACACGAGCTGTGGGCTAAAACATAGTTACATGATGCTGCTCACATGAGCTATGGAGTATCCACAACACATGCAGGACCTCAGCCATCGATAGGACGTTTAGGGCCAGTGCTCAAATCATGTAAACCCTAATGACATGTCATTTGTATCCTATGGATTCTTATGGTTCGAACGGGACTCGGTATTTGTCAAACATCATTGGATATGCAACCATGTATGTTTATAAAAATTCACAATTCATAAATAATTCAATATAAAACATATAAACACAATCTAATCACACGAACTTACCTCGACGATTATACGTAAATATAGAGGCGATTAATCCGAGATTTTCTCTTGGCCCTGATCTAAAGCCATACGTGGTCTATCTTGATCTATACGCATAAATTTAAATCAATTTAATATATAATTCATTCAATTTAGCCCAAAAACATATTTTGGCAAAATTACCATTTTACCCCTATACTTTTAATTTCTCTACAATTTAGTCCTTAGCTCATAAAAATGGATATTCATGCAATTTCACCACAACCCACTATGGCCGAATATCAACTAGGTCCCTAGCATGCCCTATATTTCATTTATTACACAATTTTATCATTTATAATTTTCTATTTTTCAATTTAATCCCTATTTGACAAATTCACCAAAAATTCCTTTACAAAAGTTGTTTATCTAACAACAACCATCCATTTTCTAACATAAAACTTTAAAACTCATGTACATACATCAATGGTAAAACCCTAATAGTTTAACAATTTCATAAATTAGTCCCCGGGCTAACTATATTAAGCTACAACGATCCTGAAAAGATAGAAATCATTAAAAACAGAACAAAATTGCATACCTAATCAAGGGAAACAAGAATGACCGAATGCTAAGCTTCCATGGATTTCTTTTTCTATTATTTTTTTTGAAAGAAATGTTAAAGGTGACAACCTAATTGTTGCTTTATTTTATCATTTAATTACTTAATTACTTAATTAACCTTTAAAAACATTAATTTTTACACATTTTCCAAGCCATGTACATCCACTAACAACTCTAATCGTCTAATTACCATATAAGGATATCCAATTTAAAGTTCTATAGCTATTTAATACCTTTAGCTATTAGAACTCAACTTTTGCACTTTATGCAATTTAGTCTTTTTGATTAAATTGAGCACGTAAACAGTAAAATTGTGACAGCCCAAAATTGACCCTAGTCGGGAAGTGGTTTCGGGACCACAAAACCGAGTCATAAAAATAATTAATTGCTATATTCTATGCTTATTATGTGTGTGCATGAGTATGTGGAAGTTTCATTCTCTAATTTTGCCAATTGCATGAGAAATTATTAAATAGGGATCGATATGAGACATGGTGAAATATGATAGGCTAATTTAAAATGGTCTATTAGTGCATGTACCAAAAAGGGTGGTTTTGCATGTCAATTTACCCAAAAGATGAAGAGTGGCCGGCCAAGGGGTGATGGTGCTCCACTTATTCTAATTTAATATGTTTTGTTTAGTTAACAAATGGCTTAAAATAACTATAATAAAATTGAATAAAAGAGAAAAAGGGGAGAGGAGTGTTCATCTTCTTCTCCATCTTGCCAAAACCAAAACAAAAAGGAAAGAAATAGGGAAGTTTTCATTAAGGCAATTCGGCAACCCTTTTTCTAGCTGGAGGTAAGTTTTGAAATGTTGGTTTTAACTTCCTTTGTATGTTGAGCTAATTGTTGAAATGCATTTCGGCAATGTCATGAAAAATCAAACTTTTATGGTGGTTTGGGCATTAAGCCGTATATCAAGAGGTTAGGAGTAGAGGTTGTTTCATGTTGTATTGAATAAGTAGAGATTATTATGAGGTTGAAATTTGTGGAATTTTAGTTAAGTAATGCTTGGTACATTCGGCCATAAGGGTTAATGGAATGTTTATTTTATTTGTTAATTTCTTTTATGAGAAATGGGTAATTGTTAAATCCGAATGAGTTATGGAAGTTTTTATAAATGTATGAAGTTCAAGGTGCAAAATTTTAGTCTTGATGTTATGGATAATTCGGTTGAGATATGGGGAGAGGGAGTTGTCATTTAGGTTAAGATCAAAGGGATGAGCAATAGGCATTAAAAGGTGAAATGTGTGAAACTTAAAGTGTAAAAACCTATATGTAATTACATAGGAAATGTTAAAAAAAAAACTAACATGGTATATTCGGCCATGTAGAGTACATCCTAGAGATATTATAATTAATTCCCTACAATCGACTAAATGGGTGATTAGTAAGGGTGATTGCCGAATATACTAACATACATATGCATGTGTAATTGGATTGTAAATATTTAGCAAGGAGGTTAAATTAGTTGATTTATTGATTAAGCTCAAGGAGTTAAAGGAGGAGAATCAAGCAAAGGCAAAGAAAAGATCATCGAGTAGCCGAGTTGGAACCGTCTTACCCAACACAAAGTAAGTCATTAAGCATATAGTTTGTATTAATTTAAATGGTCATAACGTCTATGTAATGATGCTGAATGGAATGATAAATATATATATACATGTATGCATGTGGTGATGAAAGTGTTGAATGAAAAGAAAAGAGGTGAGATGTATTGAGTCGTTGATCTCGGCACTAAGTGTGCGGGTATAAACATTTATGATCATGAGATTGGCACTAAGTGTGCGGGTTTAAATTGTACAGCACTAAGTGTGCGAGTTTGATTATATAGCACTAAGTGTGCGAGTTTGATTATATAGCACTAAGTGTGCAAGTTTGATTATGTAGCACTAAGTGTGCGAGTTTGATTATATAGCACTAAGTGTGCAAGTTGATTATATAGCACTGAGTGTGCGGACTTAATATATACTTTTGAATCACTATGGACACTAAGTGTGCGACATTATTAAGTTGATCACGGACAGCGGATCGGGTAAGTACCTTGAGTTCATGGCTAATAGGCGCTATGTTTATATTTGGAGTTGAGCTTGGTAAGTTTGAACCTATGTGACAATTATAATTGAAGTCACGTACATAAGATTTATCGTGGAATATGTGAAAGGTCGTTTAGTTGTATGATTGTAACGAAACTACAATGATGCATGAAAATGCCTCAAATATCCTATTGATTAGTATATGGAATGTGAATGCATGACTTGGTATGTGATTGAACCGATAGGTCTAAGGAACTATGGTATGGTTCAGTATGGATGGAGTAACTAGCCTCGTTCCATTTTGTTTCCTCTTGTGATAATGTTATTAATTGATGGTAGTGCATTGCTTATGACTTACTGAGTTATATACTCACTCGGTGTTTCCTTGTCACCTATTTTAGGTTTCTTGGACTCGTCTCTTTTTGCCTGATCGGGCCGTCATCGGAGTCATCACACCGGCTAGCAACTTTTGGTATCTTCTTTTTAGTCGGTCTAGGAGAACATTTCGGCATGTATAGGCTAATATGTTTTGTTGAAATTTGGTATGTAAACTTTTAGCCATGCGAAAATGGCATAAATGTTCGGTTGGATTTGGTTCTATAATGTTAGGTCGTAAGTCTTGGAAATTCGATTTTTATGCCATATGTCATGGTTGATTATTTTTGGTGTCAAAATTCATGATATGGCAATAGTGTAGTAGGGAGATGTTTTACAATGATTAGCGCTTGGCATGGCTAGTCATGATCATGATTTGTGATATGTATGATGAATTACTAGTTAGATCAAGGAGAAATCACGAAATAGGCATAGTTGCTTTAGTAACAGATGCTGGCAGCAGCAGTGACGTGAGATTGAAAAATCACTAAAAATAGTAAGAGTGGAATTAATTAATGAATAAATTATGTAATCGAAGCTCGATGAGTTTATTTTCATATAGAAGAAACGAAACGACCATATGAGCTGTATGTTAGGAGATAATTAAACTCTTGTGAAACAGGGCCAGAGCGATTTCTGGATTCCCTGTTCCGACTTTGGAAATTCATTATAAATTAATCAGAGATAATTAGAAGTCATGCCATATGTGCATAGATTCCCCTTCGAGTCTAGTTTCTATAGAGACAAACGACATCAGTAATGAAGCCCTGTACAGGGAGATATACATGTCGTAATGCGCAAAGGTCAGTGTAGTCGATCCCTGTAACATGGGAGACTTTGACTAATAAACTATACTAATTGGCCCAACCAAAATTCTAGAAAAAAATATGTAGATGGGCAGATGAGTCTAGTTTCAGGAAAAATTTACGGAACTGGATTTCGAGTTTCAGAACTCAAGATATGATTTTTAAAGCGAATAGTACGCAGATTGGCAGCTTGTCTGGGAAATTTTTTTTAAGTGGTTTGAAGTCTGTTAGCACCTCGTGTTCGACTCCGGCGACGGCCTCGGGTTCGGGGTGTTACATTTGATTGGTATCAGAGCTATGGTTTAGTCGGTTCTAGGACTACAATATCACGTATGAGTCTAGCTATACATGCCTTAATGTTAATGTTTAAATGTGTGATGAATTCTGACGGTTAAAATTTTTGTTTGATTAGTAAATGGATCCCGGTGTAGAGAGAACCTTGGCGGATGACGTTGAAAGTGTAGCGGCTGCTCCTGCACAAGGGACGCCGCCTGTTGAACCTCAGTCATCTGCGAATAATCAAGGTGAGGGGGCTAAACAAGCCTTCTTTACCATGATGAATGAGTGGGTCGCACAATATGCCCGAACCAATCCGGCTGTCCAACAATTCCCGAATTTGAATAATCCACCCCAAGAGCCCGTAATGCCATCAGTTACTGATCCTGTGAGGCTGTGTAAGCCACCTGTAGACTTGATTAGGAAGCGCGGGGCCGAGGAGTTCAGGGCCATAGTTACTGATGATGCTGAAAGGGCGGAGTTCTGGCTTGATAACACCATTCGGGTGTTTGGTGAACTGTCATGCACGCCCGATGAATGTCTAAAGTGTGCTATATCCTTGTTGCGGGACTCAGCCTACTATTGGTGGAGGACCCTGATTTCCATAGTCCCAAACGAACGAGTAACTTGGGACTTCTTTCAAACGGAATTTCGAAAGAAATATATTAGTCAACGGTTCATTGATCAAAAGCGTAAGGAATTCGTGGAACTCAAGCAAGGCCGTATGACAGTATCTGAATACGAACATGAATTCGTAAGACTCAGTAGGTATGCCCGGGAGTGTGTAGCTGATGAGGTTACTATGTGAAAAAGATTCGAAGAAGGATTGAATGAAGATTTAAAGCTACTAGTGGGTATTTTGGAGATAAAAGAATTCGTAACACTAGTCGAACGAGCCTGCAAGGCGGAAGAACTTGGAAAGGAGAAGAAGAAGGCTGAATTTGAAGCTAGAGACTATCGTAAAAGATCGACGGGTAAAGCTCCGTTCTCAGCTGTAAGGAAGTTCAGGGAGGACACTAATAAGTCGAGGACGACTGCGGGAATTTCCATCAGAGCACGACCATCGACGGACTCTCGAGCTACTTCGGTAGCTAGTGTGGGCAATAATCGTCAAGAGAAACCTGAATGTCCCCAATGTGGAAGACGACACCTAGGTGAATGTTGGGGTAAGTCTACTAACAGGGCCTGTTACGGATGCGGTTCGAAGGACCACTTCATTAGAGATTGCACGGAGCTTGATGAGAAGAATAAGATTCAAGGTGCAAGACCTAGTCGAGTGACAACTAGAGGTAGACCACCGAGAATTTTAGGAGGTAGGGGTGGTAGTCAGAGAGGGGCCTCTGATACGGCTGTTCGAGCCGAGAACCGTACTCCTGCTAGAGCATATGCCATTCGCGCATGAGAGGAGGCATCCTTCCCTGACGTCATCACTGGTACCTTCACTCTCTTTGATACTAATGTGATTGCATTGATTGACCCTGGCTCTACTCATTCATATGTATGTGAAACCTTAGCATCCAGTAAGACTCTACCTGTTGAGTCTGCTGAGTTCGTAATTCGAGTGTCAAACCCTTTGGGTCAATACGTACTTGTTGATAAAGTGTGTAAGAGATGCCCTCTAATAATCCGAGAATCCTGTTTTCCGGCTGATTTGATGCTTTTGCCGTTTGACGAATTTGATGTTATTCTTGGTATGGATTGGTTGACCGTACATGATGCAGTGGTGAACTGCAAAAGAAAAACCATCGATTTGAGGTGCGCAAATAACGAGATAATCCGAGTTGAGTCTACGGACTTAAGAGGGTTGCCAGTTGTAATATCAGCAATGTTGGCCCAGAAATATGTAAGAAAAGGGTGCGAAGAATACCTTGCGTATGTACTTGATGACAAAGAATTAGAAAAGAAACCCGAATCTGTACCGGTGGTTTGTGAATACCCGGATGTTTTTCCTGAAGAATTACCGGGTTTACCACCTGTTCGGGAGGTAGAGTTTGGTATTGAGCTTGTACCTGGAACTACGCCAATTTCGATAGCTCCGTATCGTATGGCACCAACCGAGTTAAAGGAATTGAAAGCTCAATTGCAAGAGTTGACGGATAGAGGTTTCGCTCGACCAAGTTTCTCACCTTGGGGTGCTCCAGTATTGTTCGTGAAAAAGAAGGACGGAACCATGAGGTTGTGCATTGACTATCGTCAACTGAATAAAGTGACGATAAAGAATAAATATCCATTACCGCGTATTGATGATTTGTTTGATCAACTAAAGGGAGCCTCAGTGTTTTCAAAGATAGATTTGAGATCGGGTTATTATCAGTTGCGGATTCGAGATTCGGACGTACCCAAAACTGCTTTCAGAACGAGGTATGGTCACTACGAGTTCTTAGTGATGCCGTTCGGGCTCACTAATGCCCCTGCGGTATTTATGGATTTGATGAATCGGATCTTCAGACAGTATTTGGACCGGTTCGTAGTTGTGTTCATTGATGACATCTTAGTCTATTCAGGAGATGAGACCGAACATGCTGAGCACCTGAGATTAGTGTTGCAAATTTTGCGGGATAAGAAGTTATATGCTAAGTTCAGTAAGTGTGAGTTCTGGTTAAGAGAGGTTAGCTTCTTGGGTCATGTGGTATCCGCATCGGGTATTCGAGTTGACCCGAGCAAAATTTCAGCCATACTTAACTGGAAGCCTCCAAGAAATATTACCGAAGTTCGGAGCTTCCTGGGGCTCACCGGTTATTACCGACGATTTGTAAAAGGTTTCTCGATGATAGCTGCACCGTTGACGAAACTACTCCAAAAAGATGTTGAGTTTGAGTGGACAGAGAACTGTCAGAAGAGTTTCGATCGACTAAAGACCTGTTTAACCGAAGCTCCAGTGCTAGTACAACCGGAGTCCGGGAAAGAGTTTGTCATTTATAGTGATGCATCCTTACTTGGGCTAGGTTGTGTGTAGATGCAAGAAGGTCGAGTTGTGGCTTACGCGTCGAGACAATTAAAGCCGCATGAAAGAAACTGTCCGACCCATGATCTTGAATTGGCGGCCATAGTGTTCGCCCTGAAAATATGGCGGCATTGCTTGTTTGGGGAAAAGTGCCATGTATTTTCGGATCACAAAAGTCTCAAATATTTGATGACTCAAAGAGACTTAAATCTGCGACAAAGACGTTGGCTTGAGTTGTTGAAAGATTATGAGCTTGTCATTGATTACCACCTGGGAAAGGCTAATGTGGTTGCGGACGCCTTAAGCCGGAAATCACTGTTTGCTTTACGAGCGATGAATGTGCACTTGTCTGTTCTGCCCGACAATGTGTTAGTAGCTGAATTAAAGGCCAAACTATTATTGATTTGTCAAATTCGTGAAGCTCAGAAAGTCGACGATGAATTGGTTGCAAAACGGGCTGAATGTATTCCGAATATGGAATCTGAATTTAAAATTGATGATGACGATTGTTTGAGGTTCAGAAGTCGGTTGTGTGTTCCAAGAAATTCAGAACTCATTTCGATGATTCTGAACGAAGCCCATTGTAGCCGAATGTCAATTCACCCGGGGAGTACGAAAATGTACAACGATTTGAAACGTCGGTTTTGGTGGCATGGTATGAAACAAGACATCTCCGACTTTGTTTCGAGATGTTTAATATGTCAACAGGTGAAAGCGGAACATCAAGTGCCTTCAGGATTACTTCAGCCGATCATGATACCCGAGTGGAAATGGGATCGAGTCACAATGGACTTTGTGTCCGGACGACCATTGTTAGCAAGTAAGAAGGATGCGATTTGGGTTGTTGTTGATAGACTGACTAAGTCGGCTCACTTTATCGCCGTGCGTACGGATTTTTCATTGGATAAACTAGCCGAATTGTATGTTTCTCAGATTGTGAGATTACACGGGGTACCTATTTCTATCGTGTCGGATAGAGATCCGAGATTCACCTCGCGATTTTGGAAGAAATTGCAAGAAGCTTTGGGTACCAAGCTGCATTTTAGCACCGCTTTTCATCCACAAACCGATGGTCAATCCGAGCGGATAATTCAGATACTTGAGGATATGTTGAGATGTTGCATCCTCGAGTTTAGTGGTTCATGGGAACGGTATTTACCTTTGATTGAATTCGCTTACAACAATAGTTTTCAATCAAGTATTAAGATGGCACCTTACGAGGCTTTATACGGTCGTAAATGCCGTACACCATTGTTTTGGACCGAGCTCGGTGAAAGTAAAATTTTCGGAGTTGATTTGATTAAAGATGCCGAACAGAAAGTAAAGGTAATCCGTGAAAGTCTGAAAGCAGTCACAGATCGTCAGAAATCGTATGCGGATTTGAAACGAAAAGACATTGAATATCAGGTGGGAGATAAAGTGTTTCTTAAAGTTTCGCCTTGGAAAAAGGTACTCAGATTTGGCCGTAAGGGCAAGTTGAGTCCGAGATTCATTGGGCCGTACGAAATCTCCGAACGAGTTGGTCCAGTTGCGTATCGATTGATTTTGCCCCCTGAACTTGAAAAGATCCACGACGTCTTTCATGTTTCGATGCTTCGACGCTATAGATCTGATCCATCGCACATAATTAGCCCATCAGAGGTTGAAATTCAAGCCGATATGAGTTATGAAGAAGAACCGATGCGTATCCTAGCTCGTGAAGTGAAGGAGTTGCGAAACAAAAGGGTTCCGCTAGTAAAGGTGTTATGGCTCAAACACGGGATCGAGGAAGCTACTTGGGAAACCGAGAGCTCGATGAAAGAACGATACCCAAACTTATTTACCGGTAAGATTTTCGGGGACGAAAATTTCTTAAGAGGGGGAGAGTTGTGACAGCCCAAAATTGACCCTAGTCGGGAAGTGGTTTCGGGACCACAAAACCGAGTCATAAAAATAATTAATTGCTATATTCGATGCTTATTATGTGTGTGCATGAGTATGTGGAAGTTTCATTCTCTAATTTTGCCAATTGCATGAGAAATTATTAAATAGGGATCGATATGAGACATGGTGAAATATGATAGGCTAATTTAAAATGGTCTATTAGTGCATGTACCAAAAAGGGTGGTTTTGCATGTCAATTTACCCAAAAGATGAAGAGTGGCCGGCCAAGGGGTGATGGTGCTCCACTTATCTAATTTAATATGTTTTGTTTAGTTAACAAATGGCTTAAAATAATTATAATAAAATTGAATAAAAGAGAAAAAGGGGAGAGGAGTGTTCATCTTCTTCTCCATCTTGCCAAAACCGAAACAAAAAGGAAAGAAATAGGGAAGTTTTCATTAAGGCAATTCGGCAACCCTTTTTCTAGCTGGAGGTAAGTTTTGAAATGTTGGTTTTAACTTCCTTTGTATGTTGAGCTAATTGTTGAAATGCATTTCGGCAATGTCATGAAAAATCAAACTTTTATGGTGGTTTGGGCATTAAGCCGTATATCAAGAGGTTAGGAGTAGAGGTTGTTTCATGTTGTATTGAATAAGTAGAGATTATTATGAGGTTGAAATTTGTGGAATTTTAGTTAAGTAATGCTTGGTACATTCGGCCATATGTGTTAATGGAATGTTTATTTTATTTGTTAATTTCTTTTATGAGAAATGGGTAATTGTTAAAGCCGAATGAGTTATGGAAGTTTTTATAAATGTATGAAGTTCAAGGTGCAAAATTTTAGTCTTGATGTTATGGATAATTCGGTTGAGATATGGGGAGAGGGAGTTGTCATTTAGGTTAAGATCAAAGGGATGAGCAATAGGCATTAAAAGGTGAAATGTGTGAAACTTAAAGTGTAAAAACCTATATGTAATTACATAGGAAATGTTAAAAAAAAACTAACATGGTATATTCGGCCATGTAGAGTACATCCTAGAGATATTATAATTAATTCCCTACAATCGACTAAATGGGTGATTAGTAAGGGTGATTGCCGAATATACTAACATACATATGCATGTGTAATTGGATTGTAAATATTTAGCAAGGCGGTTAAACTAGTTGATTTATTGATTAAGCTCAAGGAGTTAAAGGAGGAGAATCAAGCAAAGGCAAAGAAAAGATCATCGAGTAGCCGAGTTGGAACCGTCTTACCCAACACAAAGTAAGTCATTAAGCATATAGTTTGTATTAATTTAAATGGTCATAACGTCTATGTAATGATGCTGAATGGAATGATAAATATATATATACATGTATGGATGTGGTGATGAAAGTGTTGAATGAAAAGAAAAGAGGTGAGATGTATTGAGTCGTTGATCTCGGCACTAAGTGTGCGGGTATAAACATTTATGATCATGAGATTGGCACTAAGTGTGCGGGTTTAAATTGTATAGCACTAAGTGTGCGAGTTTGATTATATAGCACTAAGTGTGCGAGTTTGATTATATAGCACTAAGTGTGCAAGTTTGATTATGTAGCACTAAGTGTGCGAGTTTGATTATATAGCACTAAGTGTGCGAGTTGATTATATAGCACTGAGTGTGCGGACTTAATATATACTTTTGAATCACTATGGACACTAAGTGTGCGACATTATTAAGTTGATCACGGACAGCGGATCAGGTAAGTACCTTGAGTTCATGGCTAATAGGGGCTATGTTTATATTCGGAGTTGAGCTTGGTAAGTTTGAACCTATGTGACAATTATAATTGAAGTCACGTACATAAGATTTATCGTGGAATAGGTGAAAGGTCGTTTAGTTGTATGATTGTAACGAAAATACAATGATGTATGAAAATGCCTCAAATATCCTATTGATTAGTATATGGAATGTGAATGCATGACTTGGTATGAGATTGAACTGATAGGTCTAAGGAACTATGGTATGGTTCAGTATGGATGGAGTAACTAGCCTCGTTCCATTTTGTTTCCTCTTGTGATAATGTTATTAATGGATGGTAGTGCATTGCTTATGACTTACTGAGTTATATACTCACTCGGTGTTTCCTTGTCACCTATTTTAGGTTTCTTGGACTCGTCTCTTTTTGCGTGATCGGGCCGTCATCGAAGTCATCACACCGGCTAGCAACTTTTGGTATCTTCTTTTTAGTCGGTCTAGGAGAACATTTCGGCATGTATAGGCTAATATGTTTTGTTGAAATTTGGTATGTAAACTTTTAGCCATGCGAAAATGGCATAAATGTTCGGTTGGATTTGGTTCTATAATGTTAGGTCGTAAGTCTTGGAAATTCGATTTTTATGCCATATGTCATGGTTGATTATTTTTGGTGTCAAAATTCATGATATGGCAATAGTGTAGTAGGGAGATGTTTGACAATGATTAGCCCTTGGCATGGCTAGTCATGATCATGATTTGCGATATGTATGATGAATTACTAGTTAGATCAAGGAGAAATCACGAAATAGGCATAGTTGCTTTAGTAACAGATGCTGGCAGCAGCAGTGACGTGAGATTGAAAAATCACTAAAATTAGTAGGAGTGGAATTAATTAATGAATAAATTATGTAATCGAATCTCGATGAGTCTATTTTCATATAGAAGAAACAAAACGACCATATGAGCTGTATGTTAGGAGATAATTAAACTCTTGTGAAACAGGGCCAGAGCGATTTCTGGATTCCCTGTTCCGACTTTGAAAATTCATTATAAATTAACCAGAGATAATTAGAAGTCATGCCATATTTTCATAGATTCCCCTTCGAGTCTAGTTTCTATAGAAACAAACGACATCAGTAATGAAGCCCTGTACAGGGAGATATCCAAGTCGTAATCCGCAAAGGTCAGTGTAGTCGATCCCTGTAACATGGGAGACTTTGACTAATAAACTGTACTAATTGGCCCAACCAAAAATTCTAGAAAAAATATGTAGATGGACATATGAATCTAGTTTTAGGGAAAATTTACGGAACTGGATTTCGAGTTTCAGAACTCAAGATATGATTTTTTAAGCAACTAGTACGCAGATTGGAAGCTTGTCTGGGAAATTTTTTTTAAGTGGTTTGAAGTCTGTTAGCACCTCGTGTTCGACTCCGGCGACGGCCTCGGGTTCGGGGTGTTACAAAAATTTCTTAACGAAATTTTTGTACAGTACTATTATCATGTTGTAGGCAATAAAATAATAATAAAATAATTTTTTTGACATTAGATTTGTGGTCCCGAAATCACTCTTTCAATTTCACTGAAAATGGGTTGTCACAAGTCAAATAGATGTTGGAAATGATGGTAAATCCAAACCGCAAGGATTGGAGTACACATTTGGATGATTCTTTATGGGCTTACTAGACTACATATAAAACGTCGTTGGGTATGTCACCATACATGTAACACCCTTGAACTCACTCCGACCCTTGGAACCCAAGATAGGAATATTACATTTGGTGCCAAAGCGATCTTGGCTAATCACTAGGGAATTTAAACATTAAACGATGAAATTTTCATTTAATCAATTCGATAATATTATTTTAAAAGTTTAGGGACATTATTGGTTAACTGATTATGTTTAGAAATGAAGTAAATAAGATTTTTGATCAATACAGGGGCTAAAGTATCGATACTAAAACATGAAGTATCAGTACCTATGTTGTAACACCCCAAACTCGGCCTGGACGTTATAGCCAAATTTGGCGATGTCACATTGAAGTGTTTTTCGTAAAGCATGGCATCGTTTGAAAAGCCCGATGTTTATTTAGCCTCTTTGTGTGATCTAGAAAATAATTTTAAACCTTTCGTCACTATCAAAAGCATTTACTTTAAAACGTTATTAATTTCAAAATCTCATTTATCGGGGAAACTTTTGAAATGATTTTGCATATTCATGGTATTTTGGTCAATCATGTATATATTTTGAAAACCTGTATCCTACTATTAGCAGATATAAATCAAGGTAAATAAAACCCCAAAAATTAAAAATTATAAAGGCCATTATAAGGCTAAGACTGGGGATTACCTGTACAGTTAAAAATAGATGGGTGAGTTTATGAAAACTCAGTGTGTAATCCTATATAAGCAATCAATCAGACAACAAATATAGTCTGGGCCTAAGCCTCTTTTAGTAACAATGACAAGATCAGTTTGGGCTTTAGCCCATCTCAATACAGAAATAGTCATGTGTTTGGGCCTTGGCCCATTGCAGTAATAGTAAACAGTGCAGTAACAGTAAGCAGTATGCAAATCCTACCCATCCAGCCGCTACAGTCCATCTTCGTCAACCCTACACTTCATGCGAGAATATAATTAACCCACCCATCCCTACACTCCAAAATTACAACCGGTTTTGGCACTAAACAGTATTTGCAGTAGAGCTGCCAGTATAATTGACTTAGAGTCATAGTGACTTGCAGCAGAGCTGCCAGTACAGTACACTTCCTCCAATCATATATAAGCCCATCCCCATCCCCATGCAATGTCATGTCATATCATAATATTAAACATGCACTCAATATAATTATACATAGCATGCTAAAATATAAACATACATCACATAAGGGGAAAATAGTCATCCTACCATATAAGGGCAAAATAGTCATCCTACCACATAAGGGCAAAATAGTCATTTTACCTTATAAGGGAAAAATCATCATTTCACCACATAAGGGCAAAACTGTCATGTTAACACATAAGGGAAAAACTGTTATTTTTCCATATAAGGGCAAAACTGTCATTTTCTCACATAAGGGCAAAATAGTCATTTTAACACAAAAGGGCAAAATAGTCATTTTACCTTACAGGGGTATTTTGGTCATTTTACCCTACAGGGGTATTTTGGTCATTTTACCCTATGGGGGTATTTCGATCATTTTACAAGTAAATAAGGGTCCAGCTACTTTTACCGGCCCACCAGTAGGTCCACAGTCGTCATGGGCGACCCGTGCAACCTTAACAGTCAATGGTGATAATGGGCCCACAACCCATATTGCGAGCCCATGTGGGCCCACATGCTTGTATGGCTCACATAATTGAAGATGGCCTTAGCAATGTGATTCACACAGCCGACCCAATATTAACCACACTCTTGTGTGATTTTTCCCGTGTAGGGCCCATAGGCTAATTGGGCCTACGTGGCCCAGTTCAGCCCAAAATGGGCCAGTATCGTTTCGGCCCATGAAAACGCTCATGGCCATCTCGTTGACCACATGGCCATGTGTTGTTACACGACCTGCCACACAGGCGCCCACACGCCCGTGTGGTGTTGACAACCCACTTTCCGGCTTTTCAGCCTTTCAGAGTTTCAAGTCTAATGGCAGTGTTACACATCTATTTACGAGAACCCGCCGAAAGGTCCACGAGTACTCTAACCCCTCACCAGAACCAATCAATCCGATTATGGCTCACTTCCTGACTCTGCTGTAAAAGACCAATCAAAAGTCCTTAGGGCTATCAAAAACGCAACATCCAGATACGAGAGAAAGTACAATCGGCTACACTCACACAATGCCAAAACTACAGCAAGTGAATAGAGGCAAAGAGTAACAATCGTTTTCCCCAATCGTCAAAGAACTTCGATGAGAGGAGAAGAATGGTATTTGGCCGAGAACCAACAACCGATTTGAAGGAAAAAGGAGAAAAGGTTTGGTCTTAAGCCAAAGGCTAGCAACCTAAAAGAATAGAAGAGGGCAATAGGGTATTCGGCTACAATAGTTACAATGAAGAAAGGGAGAGGACAAGAAACAATCGACCCAATAAAAAGTAGAGTTGCAAAAAAGGGGGGAAAAAGAAAGAGTTCGCCCAACACACAACATAAAGGAGGAATCAAAAGCTGCATCGATTGCCAAAAACAAAGTAACAAAACGCAAACTACCCTAAAGAGCTCTATCACATTCAGCCACCAAGCAAAAGAACCATGAACTAGATAAAAATCAGAACTTGTGATAGAGTAGCCAACCTCAGCCTAAACTCTGCGTGCTTACAGCTTTCAGTAGAACACCTTCAAACCACTCAAATTCCCTGATTTCCTCCCCTCCATCTCCTTAGATTCGGCTAACAACTAATCCATTCAAACTTGTTCAAATTCTTGATGTTTCAGTCAAACACAACTTCCTCTCATGGCCAGCAGCAAAAATAACCTCCATTTGCACAAGCAGGGATTCGAACCTCAAACCACTAGCACACACCACACACCACTATCCACTAGACCAGCAAGCTTTTTATGTTATACTTTACCAAAATAAACTTATAACCCTACTGGCCAAAGATAGGGGTTTTATCCTTAAAAAGCAAAGATTTTTTGGAAGCCAGGACTTGAACCCATTACTTCCCAGACACTTCCAGAGCACACAACCACTAAGTCAAACACTCAATTATGTCACTTCCTTGCACAATTAAATATTTATGTGTAGTCTCCCAACTGCACCCCTGCTCAAAACCTAATACTTCTAGGCCCAAATTCGGGGCATTACATATATAAAAGTATCTATACCTCTGATGAGTATCGATACCAAAATGACATTATGGAAGTCCAAAAATTCAAAGTTTTAGTGAAGGTATTGAACCAGAAATGTTATCGATACCAAAACTGCATTCTGACTTACTATTTACGCCAGTATAAATATATGTATTGATACCCAATCCCCTGGTATCGATACTTTGGGAATTTTTTGCTCAAAAACATTTGGAAATTTTGATAGAAACCCTCCTGCATTGATTCAAAATAGTCTAACACTTCAAAACTAGTTCAATTCACCTCAGACTCATAAAAATTCATCACTTAAGTATACCAATTAACTTGAATATAAGTCTTTATCTAGCTTAGCTTGAGCATGCTTTAAGCTTTAATAAGTTCACGGAACCAATAGAGATTTTAAAATGCTACATTCTAGTCCTTCCAACACTCAACTTTATTCATAGCTTATTAAACCTATTTACATGTAATATCCCGAATTAGGGCCTAATTAGAATAGTAGTTTCGGGAACACAAATCTAAGATAGAAATAATTATTTTATAATTATTTTGAGGTCTATGATATGATTGCATGATTGTTGAAAATTTCGTGAAGAAATTCTATGCATAAAGTGCTTAATTTGAAATTAAGGACTAAATTGAATAAGTTACAAAACTTGCATTCTAGAAGCTTTTAGTATGAAATTGCTTTGGAATATTAATTAGGAGGTCTTAAATATAAATTTAACCAATTTTTAAAATTTTGGACAAAAATGGGCTTGTACATGAAAAGTTACAAAGAAAGGCATTAATGGCATTTTTGTCATTTGGTAAATATAGTCATTAAAAAAGGGAAAAATAACACAAAAATGGACTCATCTTCTCCATAAGGGCCGCTGAATTTTGCTTTTCACCATAGCTAGGGTTTCAACATTTTCAAGCCTTGATTGTAAGTGATTTTCATGCTCGTTTTTAATGCTCTTTTCGATTTTAAAATCTAGAAAGCATGTTCTAACATTTTCTAGCAATATTTTGAGCTAGGATGCATGTATGAAAATTTACCCATGTGTGAAATAATTGTATTTTGATGAATAATGAAGGAATATGATGGTTTGATGTGTGTTTAACAACTTTTACTTAGTAGTTTTATGTGAAAACACCTAAAAAGGGACTTAATTGTAAAAAAGGTTAAAATTGATGGTAAAAATCTAATTTTTGGTGTGAAATATGGGCTGTTATGGACACTAGGAAATTCGGCTATGCCTAAATGTCATGGGTAATGCATGTAACTCATTGTACAAACTTAAGGACTCAATTGTAAATAATTGAAAAGCTAGGGGTAAAATGGTAATTTTATCCAAGCCCGTATTAAGGGCTGTTTTGATGAATGTGCATATTGAATAAATTAATTTGGTATTTAGATCAAGAGAAATGAGATTCGAGTCGTGATTGAGGGAAAAATAAAGTTTACGAGGAATAGGCTCGATTTCTAACATTTTGTACCGAGGTAAGTTCATGTGTAAATGTAGTAACATAATTGTCATTTTAAGTAATTTAATGTTATTTATATGAGATGATGATTCTTATCATGAAATATTACGCTTTGAGGATTATTATTTAGTAATATGCAAATTATGTGACCTACTTGATAAATATGAAATGTTACCAAGTATCGGTTCTGACATTCCGCGAAAGACGGCAAAGATGTGTGATTAAGGAAAATCCCGTTTGAACCTTGGGAATAGATTAGGATACAAGTGACATGTCACTAGGATATTTGAGTTTCGAGCTCGTTGAGTTGAGTCCGAGTTCACTTATGGATGCGAACGCCCGAGCTCGTTGAGTTGAGTCCGAGTTCGCTTATGGGCGGGTTACATGGTAGCTTGGCTACATAATTCCCGCAGGCTATTAAGTTTGTCTAGCTGCGAGTATGGCACTTATGTGCATGTAATCTGTGTATCCAAATTATATCCCGATGTGTTCAACGGGTGAATCTTAAGTGAATAAGGAGAATACTTAAGACGAAGGTGACATGTTGGTAAGTGTAATGAATAAGAAAATTGGACAGGTATGCGTTTAAACCCTCGGGTTGAGAACTTGATATGATGAAATCATGGTAAGATAGTAAATGCAAATGTAACATGAATGTCTTGGTGATATTTGTGCAAATGATGTTTTATTTTGCTTTGCATGATTATGTTACTTGCTATTTACATGTGAACTTACTAAGAATTTATGCTTACTCCCTCCTTTCCATTCATTGTAGTTTTGACAAGCCAGCTCAGAAATCGGGAACAGTCGGAGGCTCGCTCACACTATCCGTGGACCATTTTGGTATAGTGGCTTGTATATTTTGAGTATGGCATGTATAGCATTTTAATCATTTTGGTGTATATAATCTTATGATATGGCTATTGAGTGGTAAGGAAATTCTTGGTAATGATTAGCCATTGGAATGGCTAATCAAAAATCATATTTGGTGTTATGTATGCTTAATGTGCTATCTAATCCATGGAAATTCATAAAGAGGTGAAATTTGCTATAAAACAGTATCATACAGCAGCAATGACATGAGTTTGAAAAATCACTAAAAATAGTAGAGACATAATTAGATGGTGAGTAAAATATGAAGTTGAATCTTATTAAGTCTATTTTCATATTGAAGAAACAAAACAGGTAAATGAGTTGTATTTCATGAGACATTTGGGTTTTGGTGAAATAGGGTCAGAGAAATTTCTGAATCCCCTGTTCTGACTTTAGAAATTCACTAAAACTTTTAAAAAAATAATTAGGAGTCATACTTTATATTTATAGATATCTTATTGAGTCTAATTTTAAGAGAAACTAACAGCATAGTCATCTGAATTTTTTACAGAGAGAAAAGTGATTCGTAGTGAACAGAGGTCAGAGCAATCCAACACTAAAACAGGGGAAAATTTAACTAGTAAACTGTACTAATTGGCCCGAACAAAAATTATGGAAAAATATTAGTAAATAGATATATGAGTCTAGTTTTAGGGAAAATTTACGGATTTGAATTTTGAGTTTTTTAACTCGAGATATGAATTTTTTTAGCGACTATGATGTAGATGGGCAGTTTATTACGAAAGGTGAAATAAATTGTTTAAAATTGTTTAAGTGATAATTTAAGTTTGTTAACGCCTCGTGCTCGACTCCGGCGACGGTCTCGGGTAAGGGGGTGTTACATTACATGTCATATCTAAACCAAAATAATTGCATCTTACTATTTTACGATCTTGGTGGATGTGATAAGATGTACTGAGATCAATTTTCCGATCCAATGCTTGCTATCAATCTTATACCTACGTGTGAGGAAACAATGCATTAAGTCTACGAAGACTTAGTAAGTACCCATGATATTTAAAATATATTAAATTCCTTAATTCCTAATATTTAATTTCTTTTTTTTCTTTATCATATTTCATCTCAATTTCTTATTATCATACTCATTTGTCACTTGTTACTTATTTCACAATTTAGTCCTTAAGTCCTCAATTCAACCCATGGAATTTACTACTCTTTTTAATACATTTAATTTTCATAATTTCATCACTAATATTTATCATTTCTTTCACAATTTATCTTTACACATTTAACTTACTAGTCATTTTCTTTCTTATACTCCCTTAAATACATTCAATTTACTTATGTCTTCACTTTTCTGATTAAATATTTCGACTAATAGTCAAAGATAAACTTTTACCTTATAATGAAAATTGTTTACCTTTTTAACAAAGGCCCAATAGACTAAATAGAACACTTAGGATATATAGAACAAACAAAACACCGCCAAAGCAGATAAACAGTGGACATTATAGTGCTAAATAGTAGGCACTGAAGTGTAGAATAGTAAGCACTGAAGTGTGAAACAGTAAGCGCTAAAGCACAAGATGATAAGCGCGCTAAAATTTCCTTAATATCATGTCATCTATATCCCAATATCTTATTTTACACACCCAATATCTCTGTATTTCACTTATATCATTCTGACCACATATAATTTTTAAGTCTTTCAATTTAGTCCTTGTTTCGTTGAAATTTCATATTTTTCCATAGTTTCACTTATTCAATACTTTGTGTATTTTTCACTATTACATAAAAATCTATTATATTTTTTTATTATAATTTCATATTTTAATTATTTCACATTTTGTTTCATTAACTTACGACATATTTCACTAAGTTCACATTGTAATACTTAAATATCAAGAAAGTCCATGGGTACTTACCTCTTTTCTATCAAAATCTCTTGTTTTTATCTTCTCCTACCACTTGATTCATTTTCTTAACTAATCTCTTATTCTCTTGAAATCAAACTTTAACTTGACTTTCCCTTTCCTCCAACTTCTATTTTATTGAATCTAACTTGATATTCTAACTCCCTATAATCTCCTTATCATTTTTCTCTCTTGGTAGCTATGAAAATTCTTTTGATTTCTAGATGAAAATGGTGGATTTTCGGTAGAAGAACTAAGTTGCCAAAAAAAAATTTCTTCTCTTTTCCTTACTCACGTTTGAAAGATGGAAGGATGAAAAATTATCTTCAGCTTTCCTTCCTTATGTATTAAGTAAAAATGAATAAAATTGTAACACCCTGAATTTTGGGCCTAGAAGTATAAGGTCTTGAGCATGGGAATAGCCGGGAGGCTGCACATAAATATTTAGTTATGCAAGAAAAGGACACAATTGAGTATCAGTTTTAGTGGTTAAGTGCTTTGGGAAGTATCTGAGAAGCCTTGGGTTCAAGCTTGAGCAAGTGTAAAAAGTTTTTTTTAAAGGAATAAGCATTGTCTCTAGACAGTAGGCTTTTAAATAAAAATGAGTGAAGCATGTCATAAAAAGGCCTACTGATCTAAGGGATAAGGGCGTGTGGAGTGTTCCTAGAGGTCTGAGGTTCAAGTCCTGCTTGACACAAGGGAGTGTTTTATTTAGCTAAAAATGTTGTGGAGGAGTTGTGGTTACACTGGAACACTTAAGGTGTTTGAGTGGAATTCGAACTGAGTAGTTGAGGGAGGAGTGATCAGTTGAGGGATTTGAAGAGAGATTTGAAGAGGGATTTTAGGAGAGATTAGGGGAGGAAAAAGTGGGATTTGAAATATGGAGAAGTTGTGCCGAAATAGGGACTCTAACCACTCATATTTCGGCTAGGGAGTAGTAGAATTTTTCTCTTCTCATTATCGATTCTAACTTGAAAATTTTTGCTCTTTTTCCTTCCTTTGGTGCCGAATTTTGCTTCTTTTCATTTTTGATTGATGCTGAATATTGTTGTTTTCAGCTCGGGTATTTGTCATTTCAGGTCTATTTCGATTTTGCTCTCCACAATAGTGCCTTTATTGATTGACTGTCTCCTCTCCCTCTCTTTCTTTTTCTTTCAGATTTTTGTTCTTGATTCCATTCGCCTATTGCTTCCCTCTTCTCCCCTTCTCAATAAGAGTTTGCCTTGGCCAATTCTCCGCACCCTAATCCCTCACTCAAGGATTAGCCGAATGCACCTTCTTTCCCTTCTTCGATTCTTTCTGGTGTCAATAGATTTCCTCTCTTTTCATTGTGCTATTGTGACTGAATACCCCTTCATCTCTCTCTCAATTCTATCCACTTTTCACCTTGCACCTTGGCCGAATATTTAGTCTCCCTCAATCAATTCTCTCTTGGTGGAATTCTTCATTTGTTTCGAATAGAGGTGTGATTGTTACATCTTGAGCCTCGGTTCGAGTGGGTGCTTCTGTACGGTAGGTTGAATTCTACTATCTTCTATTCGTAGTCTATGATCTCGGTAAGTTGCTATTCACGTGGTTCGATTATTTGCGTGTATGGTCTTAGTTAACTGATGGCGATTAGGATGCAGGTGGTATTTAAGGATTCCAAACGATCTCTTACAACGGTTTAGTGTGTGATCAATCTGGACAAGTGATAGGTAATCTTATGAATAAGTGTTTCTGATTAGAGTTTGCTTCGACTCGATTGTTAGTCTATTAACCGAAGATTCTGTTTAAATAGGTTGGAGTGCTCGTGGGCTGATTCGCACATTTTCGCAACAAGGTGTGTAACCACACTGCTGTAAACGTAGATCAGTAAAAGTCGGAAAAGTATGACTATTGATGCTACATGAGCGTATGCTCTCTTGTGTGGTAATTTGAACGCATAGACGTAGGCATTTGATCGTAGAGGCTACCATGAGCGAATTCATGGGCTTGGGCTATTTTGGGCCACATGGTCGAAATGGGTCGAGTGGTCCTTACGGGCTCGTGGGCCCCACACGGGTAAATCACATGGACTTGTGGAGACTATTGGGCTAGGCTGTGTAGTTTACACGGCCAGGGCCATTTTTGGGCTTTGAGGGGCACATAGGCGTGTGGGCCCACATGGGCCGTGTTATGGGCTTTGGGGCCATTTTTACTGTTAGACTGTTATGGTTGCACGGGTCACTCGAGATGACTGTGGACCTACTGTTGGGTCGGTCAGTATACCTAGACCTTAATTTGATGAAATGACTATTTTGCCCTTATGTGGTAAAATGACTGTTTTGCCCTTATGTGGTAGAATGGCTATTTTGCCCTTATGTGGTAAAATGACTATATTGCCCTTATATGCTCAGATGACTGTTTTGCCCCTATGTGATGTATGTTTATATTTTAGCATGATATTTGCAACTGTATTGAGTAAATGTATAATATTATGATATGACATGACACGTTGCATGATGCATTGTATGAGGATGGGTTTATATATGATTAGAGGAAGCGTACTGTACTGGCAGCTCTACTACAAATCACTGATGGCTCTAAGCTCAGTGTTGCAACCGGTGCTAATTCTGGAGTGTAGGGATGGGTGGGTTGATTATATCCCCACATGGAGTGTAGGGTTGGACGGAGATGGTGTGTAGAGGCTGGATGGGTAAGACTTGCATACTGTTTACTGTTACTGTACTGGGCCAAGGCCCAAACATATGACTGTTTCTGTATTGAGATGAGCTAAAGCCCAAACTGATATTGCCACTATTACTGATATGGGCTTAGGCCCAGACTATTTTTGTTCACTCTATGTTTGGCTGTCTGTTTATTAAGGGATTACACACTAAGTTTTCGTAAACTCACCCTTCTGTTTATTTGCGCAGGTAATCCTTAGGAGGATCGGTGCTGCGAGGGACTCGAAGGTGGCCACACAACCGCGCACGCTTCTATTTTTTGACTTTTAAATTATAAGTATTTTAATTTGGGTATTTTCTGTAATAAGGCCTCTTTAAAGTTTTATTTTTTTTATTTGAGATTTTTTTACTTTGAATCATATCTATTAAAAGTAGGCCGGGGTTTTTCATAAAGATATATGCTTTCAAAACACCTCGCTATTGCCACATAATTTAAAGCTTCTGCAAACAAACAATGTTTTTAAAGTGCAATAACAACCTAATATGATAAACACTTTGCTAAACCAACTTGAGTTTTAACAACAAACAAGATACCTTATGTAACACCCCTATCCCGTAACCGTTGCCGGAATAGGTAAGGGGCATTACCAGACTTGTAACTCATGCCAGATCAGTAAAATTTTGAACATTTTCTTGAAGTAAAGATCATTCAATTGGGTAATTGCTAGACACAACCAGGGATAAAATTTAAAAAAAAAACTTATAAAAGTAAACATTCAAAGATGTCATATTCGCATAGCTTATATACATTAACCAAAATATCCTCCCACTACTAGTCTATTTTATACATGCCATAAGATAATCCAAAACATAGCAGTACCAAACAGTGGATAGTGATAGTGTGACTAGTTGCTGATGATCCCCGAGCCTGTAGCTTCCAAATGAGATCTATAAAACAGAGGAAAAAAAGTAAACGGAGTAAGCATTACAATGCTTAGTAAGTTTTAAGCAGTGTCAACAGATAACAATCAAATTATAACATAGTTGTTCGTATTTTTATTTCACTCTTCCTTCGGGCATACCATCCCTTTACCGAATATGCACATCTCATCATATATAATAGGCAGATAAATTCTCACTTGATAGTGATCTCTTATAAACATAGGTACATTACATATTTTCACCTAACTTTCCACATTGACCAAACGCACAATAATCATAGAACAGTCTTATTGCTTTACTCACATATGCATCACATAACGACCTTGTGATTTAGTCCAAATCAAGCTTAAATATAATCTCAAAATACATACCTGACCAACTTAACGCATTGAACGTATTTATTACCAATTGTTACTGTGAAGTTGTATAATCTTATGCTTTACTCGAATCTTCAGCGAAACCTTTAGCTCGAATAGTCCCCACACGTAGTTATCGGGTCTTACCCGGACAAAATCTCCACACGTAGTCATCGGGTCTTACCCGGACATAATCTCCACACGTAGTCACCGGGTCTTACCCGGAATATATTTCCAAGTTTCATGTACATTTAATCACATGTTACGACATTCACATCGACTGTCATATTTGTAATTCATTTGCCTCATCAAATATCTAATAATACACACCTTTCACATTTGGTCATTCGGCCACAATATACACACATCTCCTACATATTTCACACTAGCCATTCGGCTTTACCACATATACATATCTCATACATATTTCACACTAGCCATTCGGCTTTACCACATATACATATCTCATATATATTTCACATTAGCCATTCGGCTTTACCACATATACATATCTCATACATATTTCACATTAGCCATTCGGCTTTACCACATATACATATCTCATACATATTTCACACTAGCCATTCGGCTTTACCACATATACATAACTCATACATATTTCACAGTAGCCATTCGGCTTTACCACATATACATATCTCATACATATTTCACATTAGTCATTCGGCTTTACCACATATACATATCTCATACATATTTCACACTAGCCATTCGGCTTTACCACATATACATATCTCATATATATTTCACACTAGCCATTCGGCTTTACCACACATATATATATTTATCTTGTACATCAATTTCAGCAATAGCTTATAAGCAACTCAAATAGTTTCATCAATGTTTACAACAAATTCACATATTCACTACAAGCTGTTTTCCTGAGCAATAGTCACTAAATTATTTATAACTAGAGCTACAAAACTCAAAATCAATTTCCGTTAATTTTCCCTGAATATAGACTCATATATCTTCCATCCATAAAATTTTCAGAATTTTAGTTTTGGCCAATCAATACCAGATTTTTCTTAAAGTTTCCCCTGTTTCACTGTTTGACTAATCTGATCACTCTTCACTACGAAAAAAATTTCTCATTGTACAGAATTCAAAATATGTTCTATTTGATTTCATTTGAAACTAGACTCATTAAGGAGTCTAATCATATAAATATTATCTTATAATCATTTTTGTACAAATTATAATGATTTTCTAAAAACAGAACATGGGATTTCGGAGTCATTCTGACACTGTCTCACACAACTTTAAATATCTCTTTATAGGAAATTTCTTTACTTACACGGTCTCTTTTATAAGAAACTATACTAATTAAGCTTTGATTACATATTTTATTCAGCCTATAATTCCACACCAACAATTTATAGTGATTTTCTAAAATCACGTTACTGCTGCTGTCCTAAGCAAATTATTACAATTTGCTCTTAAATTTCCAAGTCCAAACACTTATGAACTTCCCATTTGAGTTTGAGACATATCATGGCCACATCATATCTTATTAAATCAACTCATTATGTCCTATTATGATTGAATTTACTCAACGTTTAATCACTTAAAACTTACCTCGAAAGTGGTCGACGATTAGATGTCCATGGCTATTCGTTTACTTTCTCTTTTCCCCTATCCGACTTTGATCCTCTTTGCTCTTAAGCTTAAGTAAAACAATAGATTTGCTTAAGTACTTAACTAATATTATTCACTTAACAATCACATTTGGCAATCACATATCATTTAATCTATATCTAAAACAATAGATTTCAATATGTATCATATTTAATAAAACATGCCATGACTCGATTTCATGCTTATTTAATTTATATCTAATTCACATTCACAAGCAAGGAGTCACTTAATTTGTCATGCTTCCTTATACATGAATTTAATCATATTGCCGAATGTCCTTATGTGTACATGGTACATACATATATATACCTATATATGACCATTACAATTTAAACATTTAATCATAATCGGCAAGCTTTATTTCAACTATTTAAGGTGCAAACCAATTATGTTATTCATTAACATTTCGTCATATTAAATCTTTGATTAACCAACTTAACACATACCAAAATCCATTCATACATCTAACCTTTATCTCAATACTAAACCGAGTTACAAGATTATACATTACACTAAGCATATCATTAAACATACCTATTCAATTTAGCTAATTTCATAGCCTATTAATCACCTTACCCCACATTACTCAATGCCGAATATTAACCCAACATCACAAGCATAATCACCATGAAACTTACCTTAATACACATTTTATCCCATTGCCGAATACATATATATATCATCAAACAAATATTTATTCACATAACAACAATTCATTCACATCTCTATAAATGATCATAATCGGACATTATAAACAAATCAACTAGTTTAGCATTCAAATTCTTCTAACCATTCCTCAATCACTTACTCAATGAACAACAATCCAAGCACATCAAAGCATAGTCGAATGTATCATTCTTCTTAAATTCATTTTCGAACACTCAATTATACCTTAACTTATCCATTTCTTTAATTTAAACAACCCACATAACTTATTCATTCATGAACACATTCGGTACTATGCATGTTTACAAATATTTCTTGGCACCTTTATCACATTTTCACAATCGGCATAACCATGTTACCAATCTAATACATCAAAATTTACTTATCCAAGACTACATTCAGCATATATATATTCACATAAACACAATAGCCGAACTCTTCATGAAGTTACCGAGACTCATCATTTGCCATTTCACACACACTCACATCCAATCCTTTTTATTAAACACTTAAAATCAACCATCTTCATGCCTCATCACAAAAACATCAAAACACCCACCAAGACACTCTACAACCCATAGCCGAATGCATCACTTCAAACCAATAACAAAAATTGAGTCATGGGCTATGAAAGGAGCTTAGCAATTAACTCAATTTCACATAAATTATCAAGAAATAAAATTAAACATACCTCCAATTAGAATCACCAAGGCCAAATATCAAAGAGCCCTTTTGTTCTACCTTAGATTTTGAGCTTGTTCCATTGCCGAAATCCTCAAAGCATTTTTCTCCATTCTTTCTCAAACATTCACATGAACAAGGCAAGGATGTATGGCCTTCTTTTTTTTCTAATACTTATTTCCTATTATAAAACCATGTAGTCATTATAATATTAATACAAAATGCATATATTTTGTATCCCATACCATCATGGTCGGCCACTTCCTCTAAAGTGGGGAATTTGACATGCAAGCCTACATTTTTTTTCCACCATGCATTATTTGCCCACTACCATTTAACCTATCACATTTCCAAAGTTTCACACATAAGTCCTTTCTAATTAATTTCACATTTAAAAGACAAAATCAAAACATGAAATTTTCACACACACACTTTCACTTATAATAGGCATAAAATATAACATTTAATTATTCTTGTGACTTGATTTTGTGGTCCCGAAACCACTTCTCGACTAGAGTCAAATTAGGGCTGTCACACCTTAAATTTATCATAAAGATCACAACGAGGTTTTAATATAGAATGGATTTTTCAACGAAACTACGTTTTTCAAAATACACTTCAATGTGACATCGCAGATTCGATCATAACGTCTAGGTCGGGTTTAGGGTGTTACAAAAATATAAATAAATGTCAAATCAAATATTAATAAAATACTATTTACCTATATAATTAAACTAAAATATCACCAACATCATCATTACTCTTCAAAATTATCTTTCTTACTAAATAACCATTTCGCCCCTTATGATCCTTCAAAATTCCTACATAGAATCATCATTCATCTTGATAAAATTACGATTTAACCCCTCCTAGCTTTTCCACTTAATCAATTTGGTCATAACTTATCCATTTTTCTTAGTTTCTAGATCCTACTGTTTTTAAAATATTTACACTATTAGCCCTTCAAATTTTCCATATTTATAATTTAACCCCTCAAATTCTGAGTATTTACTCTTGGGTCACAAAACTTCTCTCACATTTGTGATTTATTCCTTACTTGAATCAATACATCATAATATACTTCTTAATCAGATTTTTAATTGATATAACTCAACTTCTTCCCCTTTTTATCACTTTTATTTCCTTATTTTTCTTTTATTTCACTTTATCGAGGGCAAAATATCAAATTTTCACTACTTTCATACTCCAGCAACTTTTGGGGTGTTACAATACTCATTGATAAGAACTGTCATTTTCTAATAGAATTAGAAAAGAATGCGTATTGGGTAATCAAAGAACTAAATTTGGATCTAACCTTAGTCAAGGAAGCAAGATTATTCTAGCTAAATGAGTTAGAAGAGTTTAGATACTTGGCATATGAAAATGCAAAACTTTACAAAGAAAAGGACAACAAAAGACATGATGCAATGATAAAAAAAAATCCTTTTCACCTGGATAGTAAGTACTACTCTTCAACTCTAGATTAAAACTCTTTCCAGGTATGTTGTGGTCAATATGGACAGGACCATTTATGATAGACCAAGTCCTTCCTCATGGCATTGTGGAACTGACGATCAAATATGGAAAAAACTTCCTAGAAACAATACTTTGGAGGAACTTTTGAATTTGAAATCGAGAAGAAAGATTTAGAATGTAGAGTCATATCATAAATGAAAGGCGAGTCATGGGAATTTGACGAGCAATGGAATTAGACACTGGACGAGTCCAATAACATCACATAGATCAACTTAGTGGAAGTAAATTAAATTGTACATATTGTAAATTATTATTCCATTGCTAGGTTTTAGAATTCCATTGTTAAATAACATGTCAGAATTAGGAGAAAATAGGTTTTTAAGAGAAAAGGGGGAGATTGAAGCCAATTGAGGACAAAAATAGATGATTAGAGGACATCAACACACCCTGAAAGGAGTGGAAGCAAATTTGTGTCGTAACACGCGAAAGCTATGGTGCAACATGACCATTTCAAATGCAAAACCCAAGAAATCAATCATCATGGTGCGGCATAGGACTTCTGTGGCGCGACACGACCATCTCATAGAAAATATGGGTAATATTTATTGTCATGTCGTGACACACCAAAGTTTTTCAATAGGGTTTGGCCCATTGTCTAGCTAAAAGCCCATCAAAGCTCTATTTATACCACTCGATCTTGATATACACCTCTCAAATGCCCTAGAAGAGTAAAAAACTTCCCTTCAGCCGTTGCACCTTCATCTCAAATTTTAGTTTCGATATTTCACATATCCAATCTTCAAATCCTATAAATAACCCCTCCCTCTTTCTCCTCTTCCTCAAGTCACCATCTACTCATCTTCTATTATTCCAAACCTATATTCCATATTGGTTGAGGAACGATATCCATCAACAACAACACAAGGTTTCATATTCTAACTCTGTTTTTAATTAATTTTAACCATTTGGATTGTTGTTATTTTTTCATGATGATATCAAGGAAACAATAACGCGCTACCGAGGAACTAATCAACTTCAATGCCAATCATTTCATTAATTCAAAAATGGAAAGGTTGTATCTCTAAATGAGTGGCCAGTAATTCATTCAAGAACGTGGATCCAACCCCACTATGTCTCCTTGTGACAAGATTTGAGATTTGGTGCGATACCTCCGTTGGAATAACTTTTTTGTAATCCCAACTGAATTGGCAGTCGACGTAATTGTTTCTGAATTCTATGCCACCCTAAAAGATCAAGAAAATCATAGATAGTAAGGTAAGATGATTACCCACATCACTATTCAGGGAAAAAAGTGTTGAATGTGCCACACGGGATATGTAGATTTTATGATGCCCCATATTATTTGCACGATTATCTAGAAAATATAGATGTATTCACATTTGAGGAACTAGATATGGAGGGAATAATTAATTATTTGATAGAGGGTCATGGTGAGTGGACTTGCAATGCCAACACCGAGGTGCCCTTAAAATTAACCATCATGTTTTTAATGGTAAAAATGTTGATGTAATTTATTTCAACCGACCTAGAGCCTACACACAATGCTTCTAATGTCACCGCATAAAGGGCGGTCATGTTGTATTTGATTTAATAGAAAGACTTTTCACATTGGCCATTGGATTTACGAAGAGATGCTGAAGTGCATATGACGTCACAAACAAAACATGTATTTTTCACACTTGATCACAGCCATATGTAGACAAGCAGGAGTTCCTATGCAGCCATATGAGGAGTGTAATTGGTGAAAACTGTACGAAAAATTCGTTGAACTCCAAAGAAATCAAAATCAGGAAGCCAAAAAAAGAACAAGGAATAGGAGAGATCCCCGAAGTTCTGGTAAGAGGAAAATAACAGCGCAGACGTTATAGATGATGAGATTGACAAACATGTCAATTTTCGAATAGAAAACACATTGGATGCAAGACATGGGCGATAATCTGATTCTTCTTGAGCCACAAAATGTATGGTTGGTACTAACGCCATTACTTGACATGTTCGTGAGATTTCCACTGTCGGGCGAGGAGGAAGATGATAAGGAAGAGTCAGAACCTGATTCTGACTAGTTCTAACCAATTTTTAATTTCTTTTAAATTTGGACAGTGTAAATTAGTTTTTTTATTCGGGATGATTGTTGTTCATTTGTTTTTATTTTTATTTTATATATCTATATTGTGTTTATTTTTTCTAAGTAGGAACCCAAAATTTTTGAAGGCACAACAATGTTGAGCTAAAAATGAAAGGAGTAGTCACCAATTGTGTTTCACTTATCAAGCCAATTGGGTAACCTCTTTCTTTATACTTTTATTACACATTAGGGACAATGTGCCGAATAAAGTGTGAAGGTGACTTAGGAAAATTTTTAAATTTTAAATTTTTATGTTATTTTTCTAGTTTTTAGTAGTTTCTAAAATTTTTATTTTGCAAGTTTTCTATGTGCTTGAGCTTGTAGAAATACAAGTGATTGGTTAAGAGCATGTTAATAGGATTTCATGAATAAACTGTAAATTTAGTTTGATAATAATTGATTCTAGATTATCTAATTTTAGACAAATTATATCAATTTATTACATTGTGAATAGATTTAAGATGTTAACTATACCACATGTTAAATAGATATATAAATAGCATGCATGTTTAATTGAATTATAGGTTAGAAATTGATAAACTTGGTCGATTTAATCCATGTATTGGATTACCTAAGGACGATTTAAGACATTGTTTTGTGGAAAAATTTTTGAGCCAAAAAGCTATCCCATAAACATTTTGAGCTTGAATCCATTTTTTTGATGAACCGTAAGTGAAACCTTGAGCTTAATAAATAATTTATTTGATCTTTAAAACATAGTCGTATTTTTGTATATCTATTTTGATGGAAACTTATACTTAATATTCTTTTATTTATTGGCTTTGTAATTTATTGAACTAACCCATCTATGTTTAGAAATTATGACTCAATTGTATATTATTCTAGATTTATATGTTTATTTACATTATCTTCTATAAATTTCTGTCCAATTTCCTGTATGAAGCTAGCTCAAGTACATTTTCTTTTCTTTACATGTTTATTTCTTGTATTTAGTTTAATTTGTTTTTGGTTTTTATTTAGTTTTTATTTAGTTTTCTTGACGACAAGAAAGACTTAAATGTGGGGGTATTTGACCTAACGTCAAATGTAGTAGTAATTTTGGTTGATTTTCGCACTTAAAGAGCTTGTTTTCTAGCCAATTTAGCATTTAGTATTGCATTTTTGGTATTTAGTAGTTAGGGTTAATTTTTTAAAAAAATTAAGTATTTTTAACATATTTTTGTGAGTGTTGTGACCTATTAGGCCGACACGGCCTTAGGTAGTGCTAATATATTGAATTGGGTGAGTAGGGTGAAGATTTATAAGCCCAATTAACGTAAGAGCAAGGGACGAGTGATGCACAAGCTTCCTCAGTTGTCAAAGCATGAAATGAACAAAGGAAGCCATAAAACAAGTGTCGTGTCGTGCCATAGGTGGTGTATGGCGTGACATAGGGACGACGTGGTGGCCAAGTATTTGAGGGTTATTTTTGTCCACACAATCAACTTTCTATGAAGACCTAAGACATGTCGAAGACCTAATTCAAGTTTCCAACACTCTTATAAATAAAACCTTAAGGGTTTGATATCATTAATTCATCTTAGACGCCTTCAAAAACTCTTGTAGTTTCGGACTAGGATTAAACTTTTTCATTTGGTTTTCATACTCTTTATTCTTCTCTCTTGGAATTGATTTCGATGCAAGAGAAGTATTTCAATTATTTTTTCTTCACAAGTGATGGTATTCGATTATTCCAATCGAGAGATTCGTTACTCCATGTTCTACTCGAAATCAAAATCAGGATTATTCTAATCTCTTTTCTCATTTGATTCAATCATGTTTTTTTACATTTTTTTTCATTTGAGATTAATATTATGAATAACATGAGTGGCTAAATCCCTTAGGCGAGATTAACGAGTGGATAGAGATGTGATTAATAAAGGATTTAGGGTTTCTCGAGAGGATAGTTGGTAAATATTACGCGTTCCTAAACACTAAAAAGTAATAATAGGTTAAACGAGATTGGGATATAAGTTTGGACGAGTAAATTGTAGTTTATCCTAGTTGAGAAAGTGAGGTCAGGAGATAAGCAAGTATCAATCAATCGATTAATAAGTTAGGGGCCAGGAGGTCATAATTGGTTAATTGATAGCTAATCCACTCTAAAACCCTAATTCGAAGTTAATTAGAAACCCTGGAATGAGTTAATCATCTTGGTTGGTTTTATCTGTTTAGGCGTTTGTTAATTTTCTTGTTAATTTATTTTAGTTATTTAATTTTCACTATTCATCTATTTTATGATCTATCATAATATAGGATTTAATTACTACTATTTAGACTTGTTATTGTAAAGAGATTTTCATTAGATTTATTTCATCCTCCTTTGGGTACGATCCTCGGAATACTTCCTGTGTTCCATTGTACACATATACTATATTGCAATTTCACCAGTATACTTGTGGACATTGCTGATTTAATTTCTTATATTTTTTGTGTGATATTTTTACTATAAAAAATAACACGGTAATAGGCGGTCAGTGATCCATCCACAACTTGTATTGGAAACACTAAGAATCTCCACTAGTTATGTTAGGTGAGAAGCTTTAATACCTATTATTAACCTAAACCAATTGCTAAGTTACAAAGTATGAGCAGAATTGGCTAAGGAAGTGAACACTTCTATAATAAATGTGATAAGAAAAATGGAAACAGGGGACAACAACGTTGTTTACGCGGTTCAATTTTCCTACATCTGCGAAGCCAAATTTAGTGATATGAATCCACTATCTTTGAAACAAATACAACCAGTGATCCTAGTTCTAACACACCCTAGTGAAGAATCCTCACTCTTGTATCTCAAATACTAGACCTTCACCACTAAATTCTTCACCTAATAAATTATCTTGTAAAACCAATCGTAAAAAGGTTTTACAATTCCAGTGCACCATTACAAATAATGTTCCTCACTGAACAAATAAGTGCTCTAAAAA
This sequence comes from Gossypium hirsutum, assembly GCF_007990345.1. Lineage (NCBI taxonomy): Eukaryota > Viridiplantae > Streptophyta > Magnoliopsida > Malvales > Malvaceae > Gossypium > Gossypium hirsutum. Next base: position 48,802,422 of record NC_053427.1, read on the forward strand.
TCAATACAAACCAATTCTCTCAATTATATAAGGTGATAAAAGATAAAACTTACATATTTTAATCTCACTCTTAATGCGTTTTTGGATGATTTTTTTATGAAAATTGGTGAATCTGATGCTCCTAATCCTTCTAATTCATGTTCTTATACTTATGTGAGCATTTAGGAGCAAATGGAGTGAAAATTGAAGAAAAAGAGTAGATATCAAGAGCCACACGGGATGGCCACATGCCCATGTGCCAGAGCATTCAGAGTATTCAAAAGTCTATAAATACCAAATAGAAAAAGAGATATGGAAGCCATTGTAAACACTAAATTTTTGTACGACTAGAGTTTGTGTTCAATTTTCAAAATTTAAAAAAAAAAATTAAAAATAAAAAATAACATTTTGACTCCTAAACTTTTCCTAAATTTTAATTTGACCCTAAACTTTCTTTAAATTTCATTTTGACCCCTAAACTTTCCTTAAATTACATTTTAACCCTAAATTTTCTAAGAATTACACTTTGGTCCCAGAAGTTTTGCTGCATTTTTGATTTGGTCCTTCTGACAGATTACGTGATTTGGGGCACCCACTCCTCGGATTTTCAGGCCACCAGCATGGGTGGCTACTCCTTCTTCACCCATTACCGGCAAATAGCATGGGAAACAAGCAAAATGGTAGAAATAAAAAAGAAAAAACCACACCATAAACGGGAGGTTTTTTTTTCGAAAAAAAGAAGAGGAGGAGGATTCCCCCATTGGATATTCGGTGAAGAGCAAAAAAAAACAAAAGAAATTCTCCAGTAAAAAAACAAAAAAGGAACATTCCGCCATTAAGTAAAAAAAAACTCCAATATCCGGTAAGCAACCAAGCAACCAAGGACCAACCACCATTAACACAACAACCAAGCTCCCAAACCGAAACCCACTCCAAATAGCCGAGCCAATCGATTATCAGCCACCTCAAAATCCAAACCTCAACTACCCGTAGCTTGATTTCACGCAACGCACACGATGGCTGTTGGTGGCGTGCACGGTGGAAGGAGAAGGGGGGTTCGGCGGCTTGAAGCTTGGATCTCTTCTTTCTTTCTTTGTTTGCTGCTGAAAACTTGTTTGTTTGGGGGGTTTAGTATTGAAAAAAAGAAATATTTTAGTTAATGGGTTGGTTTATGTTAGATTTGATAGGTTAAATTTAGTTTGGGTTAATTAGTGGGTTGGGTGATATGTTAAGTTAGTGGGTTGGGTTGGTTGTGTTGGGTTTCTTAAGTTAGTGAGTTGGGCTGGTTTGTATTATTTTTTTTATTAGTGAGTTGGGTTTAGTTTGGTTTGAAATATTAAGTTAGTTGGGCTGGGATTATTTTGTAATAGGCTGAAATGATTTGAATCTTTTGTCTTTATGTGAACTTTATGTGGGCCATGCAAAAATTTGGTCTAAAAAAGAAGAAAATAAATTTTAAAATAGCTGGGTCAACCTGACTCTATTTGCAGCAATTTGATCCAGTGACGATCGCCAACAAAGGCCCATTTCAGCAGCCCGAGGAAAAAAGAGATTAATTTCAGTAACCCATAACATTGGGCTTCGGTATATTCTTACCCTTTTTATTATTAGTTACCCATTCCGAATTGAATATATATTTTAGATCACATATTATTACAACGTTATTATTAGTTTTCTTTTTATTATTTTAGAAATATTTTTATTTTCTTTTAATTAATTTCAATAAATAAGGCAACGTATCGATTTAACATTAAGTCGTTGATTTCATCGCTATGTTGGGAGAACATCATTGGCTCGTGTTAAAAATGGGACGTCCTTTTAAAAAAATTGAAAATTTTAAAAATTCTCGTGTTTTGAAATAGGATATTATTTTTGTGATTATTGGTAAGTGACCAAATTTTATTTTTAAAATGTAGATGAGGATATGTAATTTGTCAAAAATCTAGTGTTGTAAACTTTTCGTGTTTCCAAAATTTTTCGTGTTTTTTTTATAAAAAAATTCGAGTTTCAAAAATTTTCGTGTTTTCAAAAATTTTTGTTCTTTTTTAAATTTCTCGGGTTTCAAAGATTCTCAGGTTTTCAAGAATTTTTTTGTTTTCAAAATCTCTCGGGTTTCAAAAAAAAATTTCGAGTTTCAAAGTTTTTGTGTTTTCAAAATTCTCGTGTTTCAATCGGATCATGATTAAATATTAAATTGAATTCGTTTTTTTTAAATTAAAGACAATGCGTGTTTAACGAGATACCAATTTTGGGCATCGCGAGGGTACCGATACCTTCCTTGTGCATAACAGACTTTCGAACCCTATTTTTCTCTGGATTTTGACGTAGACGTAAACTCGGCCTTCTTTTTTTTACTCAAAAATAAATTTTTTCTAAAAAGAAGATTTATTAGCTGTCCGATCACACCTAGAAAAAATATCGGTGGCGACTCCCTTTTTTAATAAAATCGAAAGTTGGTTTTCAAATTTTCATTAATCGCCTCAATTAGTGACCAAAGCAAATTTTTACGTAGCTACATCTGGCGACTCCACTGGGGAAATTTTTTGAGAGTCGAGCCTAGAACTAAACGCGTGTTGTCAAAATTTTCAAAATTTCTTGTTCAAATTAATATTTAGTCGTGATCCTTAAATTTTGTTTTTGAAAAGTCATGCATTTGCATCATGTTGTAAATATTCTTCTAACTTGTTTTATCTTGTTGTTTTTTAGCTCTAAGTTTTTATGGTTTTAGTTTTTTTTTAGTTTAGTTTTTAAATAAAACGCAAAGGTTTGTGAGTTTCTCCCCACACACCGTGCACTTGCATTTCTGCATAACATGAGCTCTCTACCCGGGCTTCGTTCGCTTAAGTGGAAGTAATCGCTATGCCTTCGTGAGTTAACTCATCCCTCTGCACATGCTAGTGAATACTTCCGGGTTACATATGACTTATGCTTTCGTGAGTTAACTTGTCCCTTCGCATAGGCATAAGTTAATGTAATCCCTTGAATTGAACTCATGAGCCTGTGATGGGCAATGGCCGAGGTTCTGTACTAATCTTAGCAGATGACAGTACGAACAATTGAAGTACTTGTCTAGAACCGAAACCGCATGTAGTGAACTGTATGAGCCACCTAATTAGAGCCATTCTGAACCTCTGTCCGTTAATAGTCATCAAAATAAGTACACGAAAGAAACGCCTCTTGCCTTTCATTTCTTTTACATTTACACTGTTTATGCAAAGGAATTGAACGGGTAGTTTAATTTGTTAGATTTTCCATAGTTTTTCTCAGTTCATATTTGTTGTGATTACTAACCAAGGTTGTTTGTCTTTATTTTTATTTTTCATCATGCATCATAGGCATCTTGATTAGGAAGGTGTTGATTAGAGATTGGTTGCCAAAAACAGGTTTCTGATGGAGGAGTCAGTTACACAAGTGAACGAGAAAAATGCCGTGATTCGAGACTGGTCTTTGAAAACTCAGAAAGTGAAAGAGGACAGTTTAACGGAAGGATGTATCTCCAATATTCTCGAGCAAGTAACTTCAAATGCTCGTCAGAATAACCTCAAAGATTTGACTCGGATTTGGAAACAGTGGGATTCAGACACTAGGGGCGTCTTTACCGAAAAGTACGGGGATATAGCTCACTTGATCGCCGTCAACGTAGACGAACAACTGATTCAAGCCATAGTTCGATTCTGGGATCCAACTTACCAATGTTTCACATTCAATCAGGAAGATATGACTCCGACCATAGAAGAGTATGCTGCCTTGCTTCGCATTGACAATGTACAATTCAGCAAGATATATGTGAAAGAGCCCAAACCAATGACCTTCAAGAAAAAGTTAGTGAGGTTGACGGGAATGAATGATATGTGGGCTGAAAAAACAAATAAAGAAAAAGAACGAAGTTAGTTGTGTTCCGTGGTTTTCGCTGCGAGATTTAGTTCAAAACCATCCAGATATTGTGAAGAGCGTGGATTTGTTTGCTTTGGTCATTTATGGATTAATTGTCTTCCCAAAAGTTCTCGGGCATGTAAAAGTTACAGTAGTGGATTTCTTCGAAAGGTTGAGGCAAGGGATCAAACCCGTCCCGACTATCTTGGCTGAGACTTTTAGATCTTTAAGCAGTTGTAGGAGAAAAGGGGAAGGACGTTTTATCGGATGTGCATAGTTACTTAATGTTTGGATTTTGAGCCATTTCTGAAAAGTAGAACGCACACCCTTCCACATGTTTTCATAAACATTTACCCCATTGAAAGCTTATCTTGAGAAAGATTGGCCAAAGGATGTCACTGAACAGCACTGGGTTTCAGTTTTTCAAAACCTTCGCGCCGAAGAGATAACCTGGAGAGCATCATGGATCCGTCCTTCAGTTCTGTTATACAAATGTGGAAGCCAAGATTGGGTGTCTTTACTAGGATTATGGGGAGGAGTTGGATATGCCCTATTAATGGTTCAAAGACAGTTTACTTTACGACAGTTCATACCTGCTACCACAGGATTGGCACAGTGTAAGTTTGCCTTTACAGGTGAGGGCTACATGAAAAGAGTCTGAGATACTACAAAGTCTTGGAAGGAAATTCACCTAATGGAGTTAGCTCTCTACGCTGATACCATCACTCAAGATTATGGCATATGGAGACAACGACGAGTGAATAGTCAACAAATCTCGTCGACGGATTATACTTTCTAAAATCCTTTCTCAGAAGAAATGTCGTCCGAGCTGGAAATAACAAGACATGAATTTGAACGTGAAAAGGCTAAGTTGTTACGAGATATCAGTTCTCTTCAAGAGGAAAACTACCAGCAGAAGATCGATGTTCAAATTAAAAAATCTAAAATTGGGAAAGTTTAAAGAGAGGCTGAGCTCGTAAGAAACGATTTAAGGGATCTTCATTTAGAAAATAAGAAATTAAAAAGCACTATAAAAAATAGTGGGTTGGGAAAATCATCGGCAGAATGGAAGGAAGAATTAAGCAACACCAAAGGTGGGATGGAATTCTGGAAAGGGAAATCAAAGAAAGAAGAGGAAAAAGCTACGCGTGCTATGATAGAGTTAAGGAAGAAGAATGCTGAGTATGAAACTATGTCTGCAAAATTTGTGACTAGTCAGTCCAAATGTCAAGAACTAAGAAGGAAAATACGAGATCTAGAAAATATGCTGCAATCTCATCAGCAACAGTTAGATACTCTCCTAAAAGCTCTAGAAGAAAAGAATGATCAATACGACAGATACACTCGCACTTACGAAAGAGCTCTCCAAGAAAAGGAAATGCATCTAGGCTGTTTGATCAATGAAATTCGCAAGGCAGCTATGCAAATTGTACAAATATCAGATGAAGCCGAAGCTCTCAGTTGCCAATTCCTGCCGAGCCAAATTTCAAACATATTAGAGTTCTTAGAACGAGTGAAGAAACAAGGCGATGTGGCTAGGAAACTTGTGTAACTGCTAAATTAGATGGCAAAATGTTTTGTAATAGACTCTTTTGATTAATGAAATGCCTAGTATGGGGCTATCTTGAAATCAATACCAAATTCTTGCATATTTATTCATGACTAACATTCATTTGACATTCATTCATTCATCTATTCATTAGATGTACATATCACCATAATCATTCACTGGGGCTAAAAATCGTATAATCCGCAGTTGTAACACTACAAGTCTAGAATCACACCATTCTTACAGAACGCATCGAAAAGCTAGAATTATGGAAGCCGAGTTCAATGAGAGAATTGAAAGGATGGAAATGACCCAAAGAGAATTGCAAGAGTAGTTGGCTAAGTCGCAATAGGAAACAAGGGATTTGATGGTAAGATCTCGAGAGGAATCACTCGAGCAAAGGGATCAAATGGCCAAAATGATGGAAATGATGACGTCTCTGATTAAAGGAAAGGGACCTATGCAAAGCCCTGACACTATGGAGCCTCAGCCAAGAACTAATCATGATCAGGATCCGCTCTATCCCCCAGGATTCACTCCACCTCATGCACATGTAATGCAAAGAGAATATCCTCGAGGAGAACTTGCAAGCTTGGAGCAACGACCCGTACCCCCTGCTCATCTAGGGTAAGGTATATTCATATTGAACCTCGGAGCTAATCCTGCCGATCCCAATGTTCCAGATTTGGATGATTCGATAGAAATAGCCAGACTGAAAACGGATGATCATGATGTTCAGGATAAGTATAGGAGTTTGGAAGAAAGACTCAAAGCGATAGAAGGTATTGAAGCCTTCCCTGCATTGAGTGCCAAAAAGCTCAGTTTGGTGCCCGATCTGGTTCTACCTCCGAAATTCAAAGTACCAGATTTTGAAAAATACGATGGAACGAGATGTCCAAAAGCGCATCTTATCATGTTTTTTCGAAAGATGACTGGTTACGTGAATAAGGACAAATTGCTAATCCACTGTTTCCAAGACATCTTGATCGAATCAGCCCTTCGATGGTATAATCAACTCAGTAGAGAAAGGATTTGATCATGGAAAGACTTAGCATCAGCATTTTGTGAACAATATAAGCATGTATCTGACATGGTGCCTGATCGGCTAACTCTGCAGATGATGGAAAAGAAGCCAACGAAGACTTTTAGGTAATACGCGCAAAGGTGGAGGGATATCTCGGCTCAAGTAGAACCCCCATTGAATAAAACTGAAATAACGGTCCTCTTCATCAACACTTTGAAAGTGCCGTTTTACGATAAGTTGGTAGGAAGTGCCACGAAAGACTTCGCATATATTGTAATATCCGGGGAACTTATAGAAAATGCCATCAAGAGTGGAAGGATGGAAGGTTCCGAGAGCTCGAAAAGGGCAACACCTGTAAAGAAAAAAGAGGCAGAAGCCCATATGGTGGGAACTGAGAGCCACAACACTTTTAATCCTTACCCAGCCCAGCCACGACCTTGATATTACCCACCTCTAAACTTTTATTATCCTCCCCAAAGCCCTTACTATCAAGCACCTATTCCTTACCCCGTCTACGCCACAGATAACCAAAGACCATTTGCCATGTTCCCACCAAATACCATGCCTGCTCAAAGCCAACCCAAAAATGAACAAAGACCGGCAAGATCCAATCCTGAAAAACCCAGTTCACCTCAATTCTCGTGTCATATGGAGAGGTGTACCCAAAACTATTGGAAAAACAATTAATATCCCCACATTATATGGCACCCCTGAAGCCTCCATACCCAAAATGGTACGATCCTAATGCTAGTTGCATGTACCACGCTGGAAACTAGAGGCATTCTACAGAAAATTGTTTGTCCTTTAAAAGAAGGGTTTAAGGTCTTATTGATGCAGGCATTCTATGATTCGATGGTACTGGCAATACGGCTAGAAATCAACTCCCTAACCACACTGAAGGGAATGTGAGCGCGGTGACAAAAAAAGACAGGTGGCATGCCAAAAGTTGTGTTTCTAAAATAAAGACACCGCTGTGAAAGATTTGGGAGGTAATGGTTGAAAAGGCGTGACAAAAAAAGTTGTTTTGTCATCCCAACAAAATTTTCAAAGAAGAAAATACAAAAAGTCAATGTTTTTGTGATTTTCATGGGATCGAGGGGCATGACATCCAGTCTTGTGAAGGATTCAGAAAACTAATTCAAGACATGATGGACAACAAGAAACTCGAGATCTTTAACAAAATAGAAGAGGCCGATGAAGGAGAAGTATACACTTCTGATAATCAATCATCAGGTTTCCCTTCTGGTGCCGATCGACCATTGGTGATTTATTACGATGCAAAAAAGGAGCAAGTGAAACCAAAGATGATAATTGAAGTACCATCTCCTTTCCCTTACAAAGACAACAAGGCAGTACCATGGAAATATGATGTCAACATTATCATACCTGAATGTGAAAAATCCAAAGTCACGACTGGAAATGTTGGCGAAGTAGAACACTTCACCCATAGGGAGAGGTGTTATTGTAAAGTGGTTGAACCAATGAAGAAGACTAATCACTCGAAGCAGAAAGGAAAGGCACCGATGCATGAGGCCGAGGTCGAACTTGAGACTCCGTCCGAACAAGAAGTTAAAAGGCTTGTGAATGAAGAGGAAGCACATGAATTCTTGAAGTTCATCAAGCATAGTGAATATAACATCGTGGAACAGTTAAGCAAACAACCGGCACGAATCTTGGTATTATCCCTACTGTTGAATTCAGAACCACATCGGAATGCTTTGCTGAAAGTGTTAAAACAAGCGTACGTGGCAAGCAATATATCTATCGAAAAGCTTGATAGGTGGGTGAATAACCTGAACGCGAATAATTTTATTTCTTTCAGTGATGACGAAATACCGCCAAATGATATGGGCTCCGTAAAAGCATTGTATATCGCAACCCATTGCAAGAGTTATATAATACTGAATGTGCTCATTGATAACAGGTCAACACTCAATGTCATGCCTTTAGCCACGCTTTCTAGAATTCCAATTGATATGTCTTATCTGATACCTTGTCACTCTACAGTAAGGGCAATTGATGGGACAAGACGAGAAGTCATGGGAAAAATTGAAATTCCTCTAAAAGTGGGCTCCTATATATATGACATCGAGTTTCAAATCATGGACATCACGCCTTCGTATAATTGCCTTTTAGGAAGGCCTTGGATCCACTCTGCTTGGGCAGTTCCTTCATCTCTCCATCAAAAAGTAAAGTTTATCATGGATGGTCTTTTGGTCGCTGTCGTGGGTGAGGAAGACATTGTCGCATCTATCTCTGTTGATACACCATACCTCAAAGTAAGCAAGGATGCAGTAGAATGTTCCTTCCGTTACTTCGAATTCATCAATGCTATGTTTTTTGCTGAAGAAAATAAAATTCTAGTGCCCAAGCTGTCAAGGAATACGAAGATGGGAATTAAGCTGACTGTGGGAAAAGGAGCCCGAACGAAGATAGGATTAGGAAGATATCAGCAAGGGATAGTTAGAGCATTAAACCCAGTACCCCACAAGGCTCGATACGGTCTAGGGTTTGAACCGGATATGCGACAAAGAAGAAAGCAGTTGCAGAAAGATCGAAAAAAGGCAGATTGCAAGAGCCTTAGGCCAAGAATTAGAATGTGAGCCCATAACATACCCTCTTTTGTCAAAAACATTTACATCTGCAGGAATGATATACCCTGGGCAAGATAATCCACGAAGCACACTGTTATTAATTGAAAGGGGTCTTCAGAATGTCATTATAAATGTCATTGACAAAGGAAATGAAGCAATTAAAGATGTTTCAATGATACCCCCTTGTCCTCCTTGATTCGTTTTGAGCAATCGGATTGCAGTGGATCTCCTTGTAGTTTCTAAGTCTTCTCCAGAGTAATGCTCAATGTTAACACTCTTCTTTTTGTGTGTCCCTAAGTAATAGTAGGGATTCTTTTGTAAGAGCTTATGATTTGCTCTTTATCATTTAAATGAACATTAATGGAGATGCATTTTGTCATGGTTTTTCATTCTCATTAACTTCATAATTCTTCCTCTTCTCACGGCCTGTCTTTACATGTACCTCATATCATGCCATAACATTATGCTTGTTGGTCCCAATACTTTGATACTCCTCTATAGTTTTCTTTTCCATTCAACTTTCAGGTGATCAGATATTAACGACATTAACAAATCCGTTACAAGTCTTGAAATCGACTACGAGAAAGCTATTTGTTTAGGAGAATTCGAAGCCGAGGAAAATGCTGAAGACTGTGTCTCGTCTCCTAACTTAATAAGAATGGTAGAACAAGAAGATAAATAAATTCTACCTCATCAAGAAGTTGTCGAGATGGTAAACTTGGGAAATAAAGAAAAGAGGCAAGAAGTGAAGATGTCTGACCACCTTTTAGATGACACCAGACGTGATTTGATCGCTTTGCTCCATGAGTACAAAGATGTATTTGCATGGTCGTATCAGGACATGCCAGGTTTGAACGAGGATGTAGTGGTCCATAAACTCCCACTGAAACCAGAATGCAAACCCATTCAACAGAAGCTAAGATGAATGAGACCTAAAATGCTATTAAAGATAAAAGAAGAAGTCAAGAAACTGTTTGATGCTGGCTTCCTATAAGTCTCCAAGTACTCAGAATGGGTAGCTAACATAGTACCAGTACCGAAAAAAGATGGCAAGGTACGAATGTGTGTGGATCATCATGATCTAAATCGATCAAGTCATAAAGATAATTTTCCCTTGCCACACATCGATACATTGGTGGATAATATAGCCAAACATTCATTGTTTTCGTTCATCGATGGATTCTCGGGTTATAATCAGATAAAGATGGCTCTTGAGGATATGGAGAAAACTATTTTCGTAATGATGTGGGGAACATTCTATTATAAGGTGATACCGATCGGATTAAAGAACGCTGGGGCAACATATCAGAGTGCCATGGTGATGTTGTTTCATGACATGATGCACAAAGAAATAGAAGTCTACGTCGATGATATGATCGCCAAATCCAAAGGGGAAAGAGAGTATGTTGGGAACCTCAAGAAGTTGTTCAGAAGACTGAGAAAGTTCCACTTGAAGCTTAATCCAGCCAAGTGTACGTTTGGGGCTACCTCGGGAAAATTGCTAGGCTTCATCGTCAGCAAGAGAGGCATTAAAGTTGATCCAGATAAGATAAAATGCATACAACAACTACCTCTGCGCACACAAAAAGAAGTCAGAGGATATCTAGGAAGGTTGAACTGCATCGCTCGATTCATTGCTCAACTTACCAACCAGTGTGACCCAATTTTTTGACTCATTCGAAAGCATAATCCAGGAGAATGGAATGAAGAGTGTCAAATGGCTTTTGACAAGATAAAACAATACTTATCTAGTCCCCGGTGTTAGTACTGCCAACTCCAGGAAGACCGTTAATATTGTATCTAACGGTGTTCAAAAATTCAATGGGTTGCGTACTAGGGCAACATGATGAGTCGGAGAAAAGAGAAAAGGCGATTTACTATCTCAGCAAAAATTTCACAGAGTATGAGGCAAAGTATTCGTCAATTGAAAAATTCTGTTGCGCTTTGGTTTGGGTAGTTCAGAGGCTCAGACAATATATGTTGTATCATACGACACAGTTAATTTCAAATTTGGACCCAATAAAGTACATGATGGAATCACCTACACTCTCAGGAAGAATGGCACGATGGCAAATCCTACTGTTAGAGTACGACATCGTCTATGTGAGCCAAAAGTCGATAAAAGGGAGCGCAATAGCTGACTTCTTAGCAACTGGAACAACGGAGGAATATGAGACATTGAGATTTGACTTCCCAGATGAAGACTTGATGTGCATTACAGAAAAAGAATGTGACTCATCAAAAGAAAAGTCATGGAAGATGAGCTTTGATGGTACATCAAATGCATTGGGGCATGGGATTGGAGCAGTCTTGGTATCACCAGAAGGGAACCATTATCCGCTCACTGCCAGGCTGAATTTCTTCTGTACCAATAACATAGCGGAATATGAGGCTTGTATCATAGGACTTCGTGCAGCCATTGAACGAAATGTCAAAATCCTAGAGGTGTACAGGGAATCAACGTTGGTGATTTACCAAATCCGCGGAGATTGGGAAGTGAGAGATCCAAAATTAGTTAAATATAAAGATCTAGTGGCGGAATTGGTTAAAGAATTCAAAGCAGTGACATTTAATTACTTCCCACGAGAAGAAAACCAATTGGCTAATGCCCTAGCCACTTTGGCTTCAATGTTCAAAGCAAACAAAGAAACGAAAATAATGCCTCTCCAAATGAGCATATATGAGGTCCCTGCACATTTTGGTAGCATTGAAAAAGAGACAGATGGACGACCTTGGTTCCTTGATATCTTAGAATATGTCAAGAATCAAAGGTATCCCGAACAAGCAAATGAGAACTATAAAAGAACAATCAGAAGAATGTCGGTGGGATTTGTTCTTGATGGGGACATCCTGTACAAAAGAGGAAAAGATCAAGTGCTCCTAGGATGTGTGGATGCTGTTGAAGCCAAAAAAATACTTGAAGATGTCCATGAAGGAATTTGTGGAACGCATGCTAATGGTTTCACTATGGCTAGACGGATTATGAGACTCGGTTATTACTGGCTGACGATGGAAAGCGACTGCATTAGTTATGCATGAAAGTGCCACAAATGTCAGATTTACGGTGATAAAATTCATATAGCCCCTTTGCCCCTTCATGTCATGACTTCTCCGTGGCCTTTTTCAATGTGGGGCATGGATGTCATAGGGCCGATTTCCCCAAAAGCTTTTAATGGACACTGGTTCATTTTTGTGGTTATAGATTACTTCATGAAATGGATAGAAGCCGCTTCATTTGCTAATGTGACGAAGATTGTAGTTTGTAGGTTCTTGAAAAAGGAAATCATATGTTGATATGGTTTGCCTGAGAGAATCATTTCGGATAACACCTTGAACTTGAACAACAAGATGATGAAGGAAGTGTGTGAGCAATTTCAAATAAAGCATCATAACTCCTTGCCCTATCGCCCGAAAATGAACGGAGTTGTGGAAGCGGCCAACAAAAATATTAAGAGAATTATTGGGAAAATGACCGAGACATATAAAGACTAGCACGAAAAGCTACCATTTGCTTTGTATGCATATCACACATCTCTGCAGACATCTACGGGGGCAACTCCTTTCTCTCTGGTCTATGGAATGGAAGCTGTGCTGCCCATCGAAGTTGAGATCCCCTCTCTACGAGTGTTAATAGAATCAGAACTAGAGGAATCAGAATGGGTTCGAACTCGATACGACCAGCTAAATCTTATCGAGGAAAAACGTTTAAAGGAAATCTGTCATGGACAGATGTACCAAAAGAGAATGATCACGGCCCATGACAAGAAGGTACGACCAAGAGAATTCTGCGAGGGAGAACTATTACTGAGAAAAATCTCCCAATACAAAAAGACTTTCAAGGAAAATGGGCACCAAATTGGAAGGGACCATACATCGTAAAAAAGGCCTTCTCGGGTGGAACTTTGATTCTCACTGAGATGGATGGGAAGGAGTTACCTAATCCAGTGAACTCAGATGCTGTGAAGAAATATTATGCCAAAAAAAAAAGAAAAAGAGGAATCAAGATGAAAACTCGAAAAGGGTGTCTTGATAAACAAAAGGATTAGGATGAAAACCCAAAAGGGGCGTCCCAATGAAACAGATTTGGGTTTGAATAGTGAGTCCAATGGTGAGACTACAGTATTTGAAGCATTTTCAGAAACTCAAAATCTTTTACACAAGAAGCTATGCTTGAAAAGATTCTTGATTAAGAAACGTGGAAGAGTTCATGCGTTGAATATCTAGAGCATTTGTAGCCACTAAATACGATCCCCTTTCTCTTTATAACGCTTTTAACTTTTCTTGGTCAACTTTCTTTGTATGTTACTTTTGAAATAAATAAATGTGAAGTATCCCTTTCGTACCTACTTTACCATTTTCATGCATCTCATTGTGTGGTTTAAATAATAAATAGTAGAATGACATACTCTAAACAAAAGAAAGGTTGAGCATCACCCGGATGAGAATTCGATAAGTACGAGGCCTCAAAGCGAGGACAAAGTTCAACAGGGGGAAAAAGAGTGATATTTGAGAAACACAGATTACTCGTAAAGCTTAAGGACGGGTACAAAGCCTGAAGATAAATTCAAGAATAAAAGCAATGAATGCAGATCATCACAAGAATCGTGACGAAAAGAGATATATGACAAACAAGTCCAAGGCGCATAGCATAATCATGTAGGCATACAGGCATTTAGGACAAGCATGTGCATATCATGATAACATCATGCATGACATATGCAGGTACTCCAACAGAGCACGAGGTTTTGATGATATTTATATTGGATCAAGGAAAAAGAAACCTGAAGTTGCACCAGATGATATGTTTTGGTATCCTGATATTTTTATTTCTGTTTTTCAAAAATCAACTCATATTGCGAGAGATGAGTTGAGCCTTGGGCCACATGCCGAGGTATTTTCAATTTCTGGTTTTTAGTTTCTGCTTTTCAAAAAAATCAACTCATATTACGAGAGGTGAGTTGAGCCTCAAGTCATATGCTGAGATATTTTCATTTTCTGTTTTCAATTTATGTGAAAAAAGATCAACTCATATTGCGAGAGGTGAGCTGAGCCTCGGGTCACATGCTGAGGTATTTTCAGTTTATGTTTCAAAAAAGATTACTCATATTGTGAGAGGTGAGTTGAGCCTTGAGTCACATGGTGAGGTATTTTCAATTTCTATTTTTCAAAAAAATCAACTCATATTGCGAGAGATGAGTTGAGCCTCGGGTCACACGCCGAGGTATTTTTCAATTTCTATCTTTCAAAAAAATGAACTCATTTTGCGAGAGCTGAGTTGAGGCTCGGGTCACACGCTGAGGTATTTTCAATTTCCATTTTTCAAAAAAAAAAAATCAACTCATATTGCGAGAGGTGAGTTAAGCCTCAGGTCACACGCTGAGGTATTTTCAATTTTTTTCTTTTTCAAAGATCAACTCATAATCCGAAAGGTGAGTTGAACTTCGGGTCACATCTTGAGCTATTTTCAATTTTTTGTTTTTCAATAAAGAATAAAGATTAGACAATCGAACAAAATTTAGTGCTTTTAAGTCTTTGCACTATCCCTGTTTCACAACGATGAGCAAAGAGGGGCAACTGTAAGCACTAAATTTTTGTCCGACTAGAGTTTATGTTTAATTTTCAAAATTTCAAAAGAATAAATAAATAAAAATAAAAAATGTTTAAACAATAAAAAATTCCATTTTGACCCCTAAACTTTTCCTAAATTTCATTTTAACCCCCAAACTTTTTTTAAATTTTACTTCGACCCCTAAACTTTCCTTAAATTGCATTTTGACCTTAAATTTTCTAAAAATTACACTTTGGTCCCAGAAGTTTTGCTGCATTTGTGATTTGGTCATTCTGACAGATTATGTGATTTGGGGCACCCACTCCCTAGATTTTCAAGCCACCAGCATGGGTGGCTGCTCCTTCTTCACCCACTACCTGCAAATAGCATGGGAAACAAGCAAAATGGTAGAAATAAAAAAGAAAAAACCACACCATAAAAGGGAGTTTTTTTTAAAAAAAAAAGGAGGAGGAGGATTCTCCCATTGGATATTCGGTGAAGAGCAAAAAAAAAAACAAAAGAAATTCTCCAGCAAAAAAACAAAAAAGGAACATTCCACAATATCCGGCAAGCAACCAAGCAACTAAGGACCAACCACCATTAACACAACAACCAAGCTCCCAAACCGAAACCCACTCCAAATAGCCGAGCCAATCGATTATCAGCCACCCCGAAATCCAAACCTCAACTACCCGTAGCTTGATTTCATGCGGCACACACGATGGCTGTTGGTGGCGCGTACAGTGGAAGGAGAAGGGGGGTTCGGCGGCTTGAAGCTTGGATCTCTTCTTTCTTTCTTTGTTTGATGCTGGAAACTTGTTTGTTTGGGGGGTTTAGTATTGAAAAAAAGAAATATTTTAGTTAATGGGTTGGTTTATGTTAGATTTGATGGGTTAAATTTGGTTTGGGTTAATTAGTGGGTTGGGTGATATGTTAAGTTAGTAGGTTGGGTTGGTTGTGTTGGGTTTCTTAAGTTAGTGAGTTGGGTTGGTTTGTATTTTTTTTATTAGTGAGTTGGGTTTAGTTTGGTTTGAAATATTATGTTAGTTGGGCTGGGATTATTTTGTAATAGGCTGAAATGATTTGAATCTTTTGTCTTTATGTGAATTTTATGTGGGCCATGCAAAAATTTGGTCTTAAAAAAAGAAAATAGATTTTAAAATAGCCAAGTCAACCCGACTCTATTTCCGGCAATCTGATCCAGTGACGATCACCAATAGAGGCCCATTTCAGCAGCCCGAGGAGAAAAGAGATTAACTTCAGTAACCCATAAGATTGGGTTTCGGTATATTCTTACCCTTTTTATTATTATTTACCCATTCCGAATTTAATATATATTTTAGATCACATATTATTACAACGTTATTATTAGTTTTCTTTTTATTATTTTAGAAATATTTTTATTTTCTTTTAATTAATTTCAATAAATAAGGCAACGTATCAATTTAACATTAAGTCATTGATTTCATCGCTATGTTGAGTGAACATCATTGGCTTGTGTTAAAAATGGGACATCCTTTTAAAAAAAATCGAAATATTTAAAAATTCTCGTGTTTTGAAATAGGATATTTATTTTTGTGATTATTGGTAAGTGATCAAATTTTATTTTTAAAATGTAGATGAGGATATGTAATTTGTCAAAATTCAAGTGTTGTAAACTTTTCATGTTTCCAGAATTTTTCGTGTTTTTTATAAAAAAATTCGGGTTTCAAAAATTTTCGTATTTTAAAAAATTTTCATCTTTTTTAAATTTCTCGGGTTTCAAAGATTCTCAGGTTTTCAAGAATTTTTTTGTTTTCAAAATCTCTCGGATTTCAAAAATTTTTTTTCGAGTTTCAAAATTCTTGTGTTTCAATCGAATCATGATTAAATATTAAATTGAATTCATTTTTTTTAAATTATAGACAACGCGTGTTTAACGGGATACCAATTTTTGGCGTCGCGAGGGTGCCAATACATTCCTCGTGTGTAACCAACTTTCGAACCCTATTTTTCTCTGGATTTTGATGTAGACCTGAACTCGGCCTTCTTTTTTTTAGTCAAAAATAAATTTTTTCTGAAAAGAAGATTTATTAGGTGTCTGATCACACCTAGAAAAAAGATCGGTGGCGACTCCCTTTTTTAATAAAATCGAAAGTTGGTTTTCAAATTTTCAATAATCGCCTCAATTAGCGACCAAAGCAAATTTTTACGTAGCTACAGCCATCAGAGAAGATCGAAGAAAACACTCGAAGAATACCATTGGAGCCAACTCTGAAGCGGATTTCCATTAAGATTGAAGACCTCTTTTTAATTTCTTCTAAAAGTTTTATGTGTTTCTTTATGTCTTGCGGTTATTTTGACTTTGAGATGTTTTATTTCAAAATTATGAACTAATTCCTTTGATACCTAGGGAAGATGAAACCTATGATGAATTTTATTATTTGATTTCTATTTTACATGATAAATACTTGATTATTGTTCTCAATTATGTGTGTTAATTTCTTGTTTTAATATTTTCGGGATGTTAATTCATGTTTAATGTGCTTAAATCAGTGGAGGAAAAGTCTCTATTTAAGAGTAGATCTAGCATAATCATAGAAATAGAACAACATAGAGCTACTGGATTAGAGTAAAATCTAATAGGGGAATCCATAGATCAAGTTAACGCGATGATATGGGTTTTAATTAGAAAGAGATTTCAATTAATCAACCCAGAGTCAGTTGTTCTTACTCTCGAAAGATATATTAACATAATTTAGGGATTTCTACGAATCAAGACACCAAGTGAATAAATCGTTTAAAACAGAATAATAATAATAGATGAAGTCTAGGTGGATTCTTTCCTAGGTATTATCTCTCTCATTGGTTATTATTCGGTTGCTTCCTTGATTTATTTTCTGTTGCATTCTTTAGTTAAATTAGTTTAGTAAATTTAGTTTTAAACACATCACTCCAATTTGTCGGCTAAATAATATGGAAACAGTAATTACTAATACTTTTAGTCCTCGTGGATACGATATCTCTACTTACCGTAGCGATACTATTGTTCAATAGGTACAATTGTCTTAGTTGTAAATTTTAGCTAGTATGGAAAACACAGATCATAAGGTTTTCGAGACTTGCTAACATAATGAAGATCAATCATGATCCCTTCTAAACAACAACTAAAATAGTTAAATACATTATAATATTAATAACCAAAGTAAAATAGATTGTTCACAGATAAGTCTTCAAGTTTCGATCCGATCCACCTTCCTTTATCCAAGGGATTCAATATAAATGATTAGATCTGATCCTCCAAACATGTTTCTTCGAATGAATTGATCTTCATTGATGGGCTTGAATTATTCTAAAATATCAGCGTAGCCTAAAGGTTTGGTTCAATAAATTGTCAGTCTTCCAAATATGAAAAATTGTTGTTTTATCGCAGTGATAAAAGAAGTGGGCACTTCCTTTGACATATTGTAGCAACTTCAAATATTTCAACATAATCCATTGACATCATATTACCCATTTGTGTCCAAGCCATCAAAGACGCCCCACAACGCCTCTCTCCACCACATAGGAAGTTGTTGTAATGGATGAATTAACCTTTTTTTTTAGTTTGTCGCCATTAATATCAATGGTTGGCCACGGTAAATACCTGATTCAATTAACAAACTAGCAAATATGTTTTTGTAAAAATAAAAAAGTAATAAATACTCAAAAGGTCATTTTACTATAGGTTCATGAATCAACATCATTTCCATTAATAGGCAACTATAAGTAAACACATAAAATTCCACAAACCTTTCACATTGTACACATATTAAATATCATAATTGAATTCATCATATACTTTCCTTTTCAATACTCGTATGTATCTCATACGTACCTGAGTCGCTTAACTCATTCACTATAATATCCAGAATTAGGGCCTAATCAAAATAGTAGTTTCGGGACCACAAATTCGAGATAGAAATAATTATTTTATTATCATTTTAAGGTCTATGGCATGATTTCATGATTGTGTGAAAATTTTGTTTAGAAATTTTATCGATAGAGGGTCCAATTTGATATTTAGGACTAAATTGAAAAAGTTGCAAAATGTGTGTTCTAGTTCACAAAAGGTACTAAGTACTTGTGAGTCATGAGTTTTGTAACACCCCTATCCCGTAACCGTCGCCAGAATAGGTAAGGGGCATTACCGGACCTGTAACTCATGTCAGAACAGTAAAATTTTGAACTTTTTCTTGAAATAAAGATCGTTCATTTAAATAAGTACTAAGCACAACCAGAGGTAAATTTTAAACTTCACTAAGTAAACATTCAAAAGATGCCATTTTCGCATGGCTTATATACATTAACCAAAAATATTCTTCCGCCACTAGTCTATTCTATACATGCCATAAAATAATTCTAAACATAACAGTAACAAGCGGTGGATAGTGATAGTGTGACTAGTTGCTGACGATCCCCGAGCCTATAGCTTCGCAATGAGATCTATAAAACAGAGGAAACAAAGTAAACGGAGTAAGCATTACAATGCTTAGTAAGTTTTAAGCAGTGTCAACAGATAACAATCAAATTATAACATAGTTGTTCGTATATTTTATTTCACTCTTCCTTCGGGCATACCATCCCTTTACCGAATATGCACATCTCATCATATACAATAGGCAGATAAACTTTCACATAAAAGTGAGCTCATGTGACATAAATATATTGTATGATTTCACATAACCTCTCACACTGATCCGATGTCACATAATCATAGGAATAGTCTCATAGATTGCTCTCGTATGCATCACATAACTACCTTATGATTTAGTTCAAATCAAGCTCACATATAAACTTGGAGTACATACATGTTTAACCTTTCGCATTGAATATATTTATAAGCAATTCTTATTACGAAGTCTTATAGCTTTAACCTCTACTCGGATTATCGGCGAGACCTTTAGCTCAGACGAAATCTCCACACGAAGTTATCGGGCTTACCTGGACAAAATCTCCACACGTAGTCATCGGGTCTTACCCGGAATATATTTCCAAGTCTCATGTACATTTAATCACATGTTACAACATTCACATCGACTGTCATATTTGTAATTCATTTGCCTCATCAAATATCTAATAATACACACCTTTCACATTGGTCGTTCGGCCACAATATACGCACATCGCCTACATATTTCACACTAGCCATTCGGCTTTACCACATATACATATCTCATATATATATTTCACATTGACCATTCGGCTTTACCACATATGCATATCTCATACATATTTCACATTAGCCATTCGGCTTTACCACATATACATATCTCATACATATTTCACATTAGCCATTCGGCTTTACCACATATACATATCTCATACATATTTCTCATACATATTTCACGTTAGCCATTCGGCTTTACCACATATACATATCTCATACATATTTCACATTAGCCATTCGGCTTTACCACATATATGCATGTTCATATTCACCACATTGGCCATTCGGCCTTATCACACATATGCATGCTCACATTCATCACATTGGCCATTCGGCCTTATCACATATATGCATGTTCACATTCATCACATTGGCCATTCGGCCTTATCTCATATATACACATTCACATTCATCACATAAAATCCTAAATCAAAATATAAATTTTCATGTATTCACATCACAATTATCCAAATATACTTCACATACCACATATACTATCATGTATACACTTTGTCTTGGCCGAATCTACATCAATCATTTTCCAATGAATAATTCAATTTCACACCATACTATCATTTCATATTCGAATACTCATAAACTTACAATTTCACAAATTTTAATATCAAAGATTCGTCTAACACTCATATATATTTTTACAATATCACGATTTAGAATTCACGTATGGGTTTAATCAATAGCTTATGAGCAACTAAAACAAGTTTTATCCATGTTTACAACAAAATCACATATTCACTACGAGCTATTTTCCTGAGCAATAGTCACTAAATTATTTATAACTGGAGCTACAAAACTCCAAATCACTTGCTGTTAATTTTCCCTAAATATAGACTCGTATATCTTCCATCCATAAAATTTCCAGAATTTTAGGTTTGGCCAATCAATACCATAATTTTCTTAAAGTTTCCCCTGTTTCACTGTTTGACTAATCTGACCACTCTTCACTACGAATCAAATTTTTCATTGTACAGAATTCATAATGTGTTCTATTTGATTTCATTTGAAACTAGACTCATTAAGGAGTCTAAGAATATAAATCTTATCTTATAACCATTTTTGTACAAATTATAATGATTTTCTAAAAATAGAACAGGGGATTTCGGAGTCATTCTGACACTGTCCCACACAACTTTAAAAATCTCTTTATAGGAAATTTCTTTGCTTCCACGGTCTCTTTTATAAAAAACTAGACTAACTAATCTTTGATTACATATTTTATTCAGCCTATAATTCCCCACCAACAATTTATATTGATTTTCTAAAATCACGTTACTGCTGCTGTCCAAAGCAAATTATTACAATTTGCTCTTAAATTTCCAAGTCCAAACACTTATGAACTTACCATTTGAGTTTAAGACATATCATGGCCACATCATATCTTATTAAATCAACTCATTATGTCCTATTATGATTGAATTTACTCAACATTTAATCACTTAAAACTTACCTCGGAAGTGGTCGACGATTAGATGTCCACGGCTATTCGTTTACTTTCTCTTTTCCCCTATCCGACTTTGATCCTCTTTGCTCTTAAGCTTAAGTAAAACAATAGATTGCTTAAGTACTTAACTAATATTATTCACTTAACAATCACATTTGGCAATCACATATCATTTAATCTTTGATTAACCAATTTAACACATACCAAAATCCAATCATACATCTAACCTTTATCTCAATACCAAACTGAGTTATAAGATCATACATTATACTAAGCATATCATTAAACATACCTATTCAATTTAGCTAATTTCATAGCCGATTAATCACCTTACCCCACATTACTCAATGCCGAATATTAACCCAACATCACAAGCATAATCACCATGAAACTTACCTTAATACACATTTTATCCCATTGCCGAATACATATATATATATCATCAAACAAATATTTATTCACATAACAACAATTCAAGCACATCAAAGCATAGTCGAATGTATCATTCTTCTTAAATTCAAAAATAAATACATGGGCTAACTTCAAAATCTATTTAACAACTCAACTTTATAAACACATATTCAGCTAGGAAGAAAGATTGATAATTTAACAGCCTTAGCTTAACATATAATTTGTTGTGACACATCTTTAAGCATTCTTTTATTCCATCAACTCAAAACACATTCATCACTCTCAATAACTAAACTCATATTCGGCAATGGCCTCCAATATAGTGACCGATTCTTCTCAACTAGCACCTAGTGTACACACATGATCATTTGTTTGATTCAAGCACCTATCCACCAAAAATTCATCCAAATTAACAAGAACAACAACCACATTCTTTGTTATCTACCATGACCGAAACCCATATTAATTCACCAAATATAAAAAATTTATCATCAATTTGACATATAAGGACATGACCAAATGTTTCTTGCAACACAAACTCAAAAATTAACACATGGGTCATGTTATGAGCACCAAAACAAACTCAACTTCACCAAATTTCCAAAATAATCACATGATATCATACCTTAATTCCCCACACAAGATGGCCGAATGCCTTAGGTGTGCTTTCTTCCATTTCTTGGTTAGTTTCGGCTTGAGAGAGGCAGGAGAAGAACATGAACATTTTTTTCTTTTCTTTTGTTTTCTTCCTTCAATTCACGGCAATGGAGGGGGGGGCATGGATGAGACAACTTTGTTTTCATCACCCCTCTCTTTTCATTACTTTATTACTAACCTCTTATTTTATTCTTTCTAACATAACACACTAACACAACATGTTTCCAACATGTTTCACCCCATAGCATGGCCGGCCACTAGCTCTAATTTTGGGTAATTTGACATGCAAACCCATCATTTTCATAAGATGCATTAATATGCCACTTTACATTTGCCTAGCACATTTCTAAATTTTCTCACATAAGTCCTATTTAATAAAATTCACTTACAATTAACAAAATTCAAACATGAAATTTTTACACATGCATATATACATATAATAAGCATCAACTATGACGGTTAATTATTTTTATGACTCGATTTTGTGGTCCCGAAACCACTTTTCGACTAGGGTCAAATTAGGGGTGTCACAAGTTTTTAAAGTGGAGGTCCTTGTATAGTAATTAGACCATTATACTAGTTTGGACAAAAATACCTAAAGGAAGATAAAACACCATAGTTTTTAATTAAGGGCATTTTGGTCATTTAGTTATTAAAATGAATTAAAAACAAAATTAAAAGCCAATTTTTGTCCATCTTCAACCCCTTGGCCGAATTTCACATGAGGAAGACATATCTAGGGTTTTTCAAGCTTCCAAGCTCGATTGTAAGTTCATTTTAGCCCCGTTTTTAATGTTCTTTACGTTTTTGGAGTACCGGTAACTTGATTAAGCTTATTCTAGCAATAATTTAACCTAGGGTTTATATTTGAAAAAAATACCCATAGGTTAAATGTGTTTATTTGATGTTTTATGGTAGAATATAAAGCTTGAAATGGTGTTAAACAACTTTTGCTAAGCGATTTTACTTGAAAACGAGTAAAACGACATAATCAGTAAAAATACCTAATGTTCATAAGTACATGTTAGAGTGAGAATTTGATGTTGCCATAGAAGGGAAAAATGACCAGCATGTCATAAAACATGAGAAAATAGGATGAAGTTTAATTTTTGAGCCCTAGATAAAAAGTGTAAATATGTAAAAGTTTAGGGGAAAAAATATAATTATGCCAAAGTTTGAGTCAAGGACTATTTTAATAAATTTGAGTATTAAATAAGATAAATTTTTTATTTTAGATCAAGAGAAACAAGATTCGAGTCATGATCGAGGGAAAAATAAAGTTTACGAGGAATAGGCTCAATTTCTAACATTTTATACCGAGGTAAGTTCATGTGTAAATGTAGTATCATAATTGTCATTTTAAGTAATTTAATGTTATTTATATGATATGATGATTATTATCATGAAATATTATGCTTTGTGGATTATTATTTAGTAATATGCAAATTATGTAAGCTACTTGATAAATATGAAATGCTACCAAGTATCGGTTCCGACATTCCGTGGAAGATGGAAAAGATGTGTGATTGAGGAAAATCCCATTTGAACCTTGGGAATATATTAGGATACAAGTGACATGTCACTAGGATATTTGAGTTCCGAGCTTATTGAGTTGAGTCCGAGTTCACTTATGGATGCGAACGCCCGAGCTCATTGAGTTGAGTCCGAGTTCGCTTATGGACGGGTTACATGGCAGCTTGGCTACATAATTTCCACAGGCTATTGAGTTTTTCTAGCTATGGGTATGACACTTATGTGCATGCAATCTGTGTATCCAAATTATATTCCGATGTGTTCAACGGGTGAATCTTAAGTGAATAAGAAGAATACTTAAGATGAAGGTGACATGTTGATAAGTGTGGTGAATGAGAAAATTTGGACAGGTATGAGCTTAAACCCTCGGGTTGAGAACTTGGTATAATGAAATCGTGGTAAGATAGTAAATGCAAATGTAACATGAATGCCTTGGTGATATTTATACAAATGATGTTTTATGTTGGATTGCATGATTATGTTACTTGCTATTTACATTTGAACTTACTAAGCATTTATGCTTACTCCCTCCTTTCCATTCTTTGTAGTTTTGACAAGCCAGCTCAGAAATTGGGAACGGTCGGAGGCTTGGTCACACTATCCGTGGACCATTTTTGTATAGTGGCTTGTATATTTTGAGTATGGCATGTATATCATTATAATCATTTTGTGTATATGATCTTATGATATGGCTATTGGGTGGTAAGGAAATGTTTGGTAATGATTAGCCATTGGAATGACTAATCAAGATCTTATTTGTTGTTATGTATACTTAATGTGCTATCTAATCCATGGAAATTCATAAAAAGGTGAAATTTGCTATAAAATAGTATCATTCAATAGCAATGACTTGATTTTGAAAAATCACTAAAAATAATAGAGATAGAATTAGATGATGAATAAAATATGAAATTGAAGCTTATTGAGTCTATTTTCATATGGAATAAACAAAATAGGCAAATAAGTTTTATTTTATGAGAAATTTGAGTTTTGGTGGAACAGGGTCAGAGCAATTTTTGAATCCCATGTTCTGACTTTAGAAATTCACTAAATATTGTAAAAAAATAATTAAGAGTCATACTTTATATGTATAGATTCCTTACTAAGTCTACTTCTAAGAGAAACAAATACATAGTCATCTGAATTCTATACTGAGGAAAAGTGATTCGTAGTGAACAGAGGTCAGAGTAGTCGAACACTAAAATAGGGGAAACTTTAACTAATAAACTGTACTAATTGGCCCGACCAAAAATTATGGAAAAAATTAGTAAATATATATATGAGTCTAGTTTCAGGGAAAATTTATGAATTTTAATTTCGAGTTTTGTAACTCGAGATATGATTTTTTTTAGCAACTGTGATGCAGATGGGCAGTTTATTACGAAAGGTGATTGGTGAAATGAATTGTTTGAAATTGTTGAAGTGATAATTTAAGTCTGTTAATGTCTCGTGCTCGACTCTGGAAACGGTCTCGGGTAAGGGGGTGTTACATTCACACATTCTTTCTCAACTTGACTTTGCCCATTGAGCCATTCGGAATCATTAAGGATACTCGAAAATCATAATAGCTCATACAATGCCCTATCCCAGATATGGTCTTACATGTCATCCTATATCGATGCCACTGTGCTAGACAGGGTCTTACACGAAATCATATAACGATGCCAATGTCCCAGACATGGTCTTACACGTAATCACAATACAATGCCAATGTCCCAGACATGGTCTTACATGTAATCACATCTCGGTAACCTAATGTCATGACATTTGTATCCTGTACTATTCCTAAGGTTCGTACGGGACTTTTGAATATCGAAACTTCATCTATTCTTGCTCGTATTTACTCGTTTAACAATTCATAGCAATTCAATGACAATTAAACATTTATAAATCAATTTAAAGGTATTTATTTGCATGTGAACTTACCTCGTATATAAAATGATCGGATCAGATCGACTATTCGACAACTTTTGATTTCCCCCAATCTAAATCCGATTTCTTTCATTCTTGATCTTAATCAAGGAATATTCTAGTTGAATATCGAAGCCCAAAAATGGCTTCTTTTTCGTCCTCAATTTTGGTTAAGATGAACTAAAGATGATGATAATTTCACTTGGTTTTATTTAATATAACATTAATTAACCAATTACCATTTTAACCTTTAATAAAAACCGTTTAAAAACATTCATTTAATGGCCATTTATGTCAAATTCCACTATCAATGGTCTAATATCAACATAAGGACCTTTCATTTAATAAGCCATGACAATTAAGCACTTTAAACAAGTAGAATGCAACTTTTACATTTTACGTGATTTAGTCTTTTTATCAAATTAGACATTCAATTAATAAAATTAAATCACAAAACTTTCACACATACATGCTATCATATTGTAAACACATAAATAATATTAAAATAATTTTAGGATCTCGAATTTGTGGTTTTGAAACCACTGTTCTGATTTAGCTAAAATTGGGCTGTTACAGAGCCCAAGGAGCAAGCCAAAACCATCTAGCCCTTACCCAAATCAGCTCCCAAAACTGATTAAAATAATTTCAAAATAGCCCCTTAACTCTTTCACAAAATCGTTCTAACCCCTCCACTTTTTAGGCCTTCCATTTATCGCACCAAGCCATATTTAGCAAAGTTATCCCAGCCTCTCTCCCTACTATCAAGGGCCGACCATGGGAGGAGAGAATGAAGGCTCTCCCATGCTATTTTTAGCCTCCTCAAACTAGTATAAATAGCCACCCTTATTCCCTTTCATATCATCACTCATTCACTCACCATTCATCTTTTCCTCTCATCCATCTTCTCTTATTTTCTCTTCCAATTTCCCTTCTCTCGTTTCTGATTTTTTGCTCTTGACAAAGATCCTTGCAAGCCCTTTGGAGAAATAACATTCAACATTCTTGAAGGCCTTTGTTTGGCAGAACAAAGCAGAGAGAAAGGGACGTATGCTAGTCTGACTTCGGAGAAACATTGGATTTGTCTTCTAATTTCCTTATCTTATTTCTTTATAATTTGTTTGAGATCATAAACATGGATGCTAATTGTTTTTATGCTTTCAATTTAATTAAAATGACTTAAATTGCCTTTGTGATAGATTGATTGAATTTTGTCTATTTAAATTGTTAAACTCATGTTTGTGATGTTATCGGTCTTTGTAATTTGTTCAATTAGATAAAATCATGCTTATATTATTCTTGCATTATAAATGTACGGTTGCAATTGAATTAATTATTTAATTAGAATGAAATTATAATTAATTGAAAAAAATATCTAATTGGTGCATGTTTAATCTTCTTAAGTGTAAAATTAGATTAAATGAGTAATAGTATTAACCGATATTATTACCTTGCATAACCCAAAATTGTTGTGATTAAATTTGTTTCAATATAAAAATATATTGTTACTTCACTCTATCTTATGTCTACTTATGAAAATTAATTAATTAATTTAACATAGACATGTGCTAGAAAGATTAATTGATTTTAATAAGTATGCTTGCATCGGTCAACAAAAGACCAAATTGCCATGGAATTATCCATAATATCATAAACATTGTTTTAATAATTATAAGTTAAAGAACAAAATTAATCTAACACACCTAGGTCATATTGATTAAACTTGTTAAAGATTTGTTTTCACCTTGTGTTTATAATTTAATTTAATTTGTTACATAGTTAATTTTTAGTCTAAGTAATAACTCACTTTCCTCAAAATATATTTCCACTTCCAATTTGCATAAGTATATTTTCATAAATATTTCTTATTCAGTCCCTATGGAGACAATAAGTCGATATACTTATAACTTTATTACTTGTTATGATTGTGTACACTTGCATATTATCGTCATTCTAGTGTTATGACCCCCAAAACAGTAAGCTAGTTTCCTAACCTAAAGACCAAGTTGTAAATCATATGTTCACAACTCAAATACACCAACTTGACCTTTTTTAACTTAGAACTAGATCAATCCTAGGTACAGGCCATTTGTCAAATTGAAAAGAGCTAGACAAACTCGTTAAGTCAAAGGTTGTGATCTAGATGCTGAATTCAGCTCTCGGGGCTTCGAGAATTACCTAAACTTATGCACAGAATAAACAAACCGTACGCTGAGCGATAGAGCTCAGTGGTTCTTTCATGATTCAAGATAATACAACATAAATATTAGCAATTAGTCTCAAAACATATAAGCTCAATGTCTATCCAATTCATGTCCTATAATGCCAAAAAATCCCATTAGCATATACACATAAGAGTATACATATGGGAAATGACAGACCAATCTATTTAGCATTGCAATAGAATTGACCAATTCAAACTACTTGTCAAGTGCCTATCTTTATGCCATTTAAACATTCAATACTATTCATGAATCAAGTATATATTCACTTGATATTATTCCATTCAATTTCATGTTCAACCAACATCATTTAACCATATATACACATTTGTACCCGGTTCGACCCCTGGGGCTTGTTTCTAATTGATTCACAAATTCATGTATATGTTTTCTTTATCAAAATTCACAATATACACATTTGATTCTACAGCATCACACCACTTCATTTCAATATCATTTATCAAATTTAAAATTTATAATCCCTATTAACCTGAATTGGACTCGAACGGATACACGGATTGTCCAACCAACATACCAAACTAGCATCGAAGTGCATCATCGAATAAACCAAAGTAAGGGAAACTGGCACATATAGTGCATACTAATGCACGAAGTGCTTACTGGCACACAAGGCGCATCTTGGCACATGAAGTGCATCCTGGCGCATGAAGAGCGTCTTAGCACATAGAGTGCATAAACTCGTACACAATCCAATCATTTGGCATACCAATTATATCCAACTCAGTTAAACAACTAATAGGAAACTAATGTCCCATTCACATTACATTATCCGATTTATCATCAATACACAAGTATTCACATCATATTGCATATTTCAATTCATTTTCCATGTCACATATCATATTTCGACTAAATCATGCTACCTTATATTCTATTCTATTCAATTCATTCCACAAATATCGATACTTAATACCAATCATAGCAACTCAATTCCTACGATCATTATTAACTCACCTTAATACTCATTTATGCATTATAACAAGAATAAACAATAAATATATTGGTCCCAAATCATAAAACTACAAAAACTGAGGTTTTGTATCACTCGTCTACAACTATCTCTTTTCCTTTCCCTCATGACGACTTGACATTGTCTTTAGCTACATACAACAATTCAATTAATAATCAATATCAATTACCATCCAATTCACATTCAAACATGAAGTCAAGAATATTTTACATTTTATTCAATTTAGTCCCTAAACTCAGGATAAACATATCTTTATATATATAACTTTGGATTAAAATCCAATTTAGCATTTACTCATTAGGGGTTATATAATTTCTATTCCTAGCATAATTTCATGAAAAATTTCCATTTTATTCAATTTGGTCCCTAATGTAACAAAGTTAACAACCAACCTTATTAAGCTTTAGAATTTAGTCCTTTTCATAACCTAAGCTTAATTTCTATCAATTCCAAGCTTAATTAATCAATTTCTTAACAATGACAACATACTAATTTTCAACAATTGAGCAAATGGATATATAGTATAACACCTTCATCCATTTTCCACCATTTAAAATTGGTTTATTAACCATGTTAGTCCTTTGGATAATTGCTATACAAATCCCCAAGTCTTTTCTCAATAAAACTCTATGGCGATTGAACTTTTACAATTTAGTCCCTAAGCCTTATTTAAACACATTTTTAGCTAAATTACTTAACCGAATTTTCAATATATTTTTATATTAAATCTGTAAGTATTCCTATTTTATATTTACAGACTCGGTTTACGGAAATGAGGTTCTGAAACCGCATTTTTCTTACACCATTGGAAACCAAGTTGTTACAAAAGTGATTAGGTATAACAATGATTACATTGCTCATTGTCTTAAAGTTTGTTAATAGGAATAATTAATGCTGTCACCAATTTTTCCTTTTTTTGGCTAAAGGGTTTAAGGAGCCCCTGAACTTTTTTAAAAAAATAATTAAGCCATTGTGAAAAAAATACATCCAATTGAGTCCTTGAACGTTAAAGTTTCCATGAATTAACCCCTTTAACTATTAAGTTTACTGGTTGACCATTGAAGAGTAATAATTGCTTTTTTTTGTGCAACGAGGCAAAAATAGGTATTTTTCTATTTAAAATCATTAAAAAATCATAAAATGCTAGAAAATCATAAAACATATAGAAAATTGTAAATTTTTTTATAAAAACTATAAAAATATTAATTATAAAAATTATAATAAATGAAAAATAATTGTAAAAATTATATAGAGAATTGTAGAGAAAATATTTAAAAATATCTAAAATAGTATAAAATAAGAAAAAATATTAAAATAACATATAAATTACAAAAAATATAACAAATTGTAAAAATTATAAAAATTTATTTAAAAACTATAAAAAATTATTAAACATATTAAAATTTATTAAAATTTACAATGTTATCAAATATTAAAAAAACTATATAAAAAATTTAAAAAATAAAACCAAAGCCTTTTCTATTTCTAAATTAACAATTTCTAACAATACAACACCCATTAAAAATTATAAAAAAAATTATTTAATCCTTAAAACTATTTGTTGTGCTCATCCACCACGGACCTCCCCAAAGCTTGTACATTTTTATCCTTCTTTGCGTCTTTCACTAGTGTTCTAACTTCTATCTTTTATACTCTTTTAACCACCATGAGTGTTGTCAATGATAAGGGATTTCTTTTTGAGATGCAAACTAAAGTGAGGAAATAAGCTAAGATGGCAAGCAATAGTCGAGTCTACGTATAAAATTGTAGTTTTTTTTTTAAATAATTTTTGTAATTTCACAATTTTTTTATAGTTTTTGTAATTTTTAAATAATTTTTATGATTCTTCATATTTTATGATTTTAAATAAAATTACCAATTTCATCACATGGCACAATCCTAGCGTGCCACATGCTAAAAATAACCTAAAAATGAAAAAAAAAGACAGTAATAGTTATCTGTTAAAGTTAACAATCGAGGGGCTTAATTTGATATACATTTTAACGTTCAAAGTTTCAATTGGGCATGTTTTTTCGTAGGCTTAATTTCTTTTCTTTTCTTGAAAAATTTTAAGAGTTTTCTAAACCGTTTAACTTTTTTGCTCACTTTCTAATATTATAGTGTCAAAATTATTCCTTTTATTTGTACATGGTTTACTAAGGTTTTAAAGCTTACTTTGTGTGTTCTTTCACTGTTTTATAGATTATCGAAACTAGCTCGAACTCGGGGATCGTTGGAAAATGTCATCACACTATTGATCATCTTGCTGGTACTTTTGAAGCTTTGTATATATGGTATATGACATGTATAGGCTAGTGTCGTCTTGGTATGTTTTGAGTTATGATTTGGCTTGTAAATGTTGGTGTGTATTTAGCCATTTAATTTGGCTTAAGTTATGAGTTTGGCAAATGAAATGTGTTGTATTAAATACCATGTGTTTTCATATGATTGTCATGGCATATTTTGGATTGGTATATTGATGATGAAATGGTATGTTATAAGGCATAAAATAGTTAGTAAGATGGTGAGAAAATGCTTATAGAAGTTAAGGTTATGACTTGTTTTTTTGGCATATGAAATCAATATGATTGGAGTAGTAAATGTGTATTGAATTGGCTAGTGTTATTATGGTATGAAATGTGCATGAGTTGATGATGTTTTGGATGTCTATAAATATATTGAAATGGTATAAAATTTCTTGTTGTAGGAAGGCATGAGAAGGGTGGCTTTAATCAAGCCTATTTTCACTCTACACGGCCGAGCACACGAGCGTGTGGCTTGACCGTGTGTGACACATGGCCTTGGTACACGGCTGTGTGTCCCTTGAGGTACCCTTTCGAATTAAGTCAGTATACCCCTAAGGTTTGGCATGGCCTAGACACACGGGCATGTCTACTGGCCGTGTATGGCACACGGGCTGGCACATGGGAGTGTGGCTAGCCGTGTGACCCAAGTCAGTAACCCCTCCAGATTTCCCACGGCCATGGCACACGGGCGTGTCTCCAGCCGTGTGGTGCAAGTCAGTATGTATGCCCTGTTTCTACACGGTCTGAGACACGAGTGTGCCTGGTGGCCGTGTAAGGCACATGGCCTATTCACACGGGCATGTGACCCTTGAATGCTTGAAAATTTTATAAGTTTCCCAAAGTTTACAAATGTTTTCGGTTTAGTCCCGAACCACTTTTAAGCATGTTTTAAGGTCTCATAGAGCCTTATAAGGGACAATGTGAATGAGTACAATGGACTTTGATTATGAATGTATAAATGTATGTATTATGTATATGAATGACGCGTATTGTTCAGGAATGCCTAGTAACCCTATTTCGGTGACGGATACAGGTTAGGGGTGTTACAGGCTCATCCTTCTTCCTTCCTTATTTGGTCATTTTAGGTCCTTTCTTTCGCATCAAGCTAACGGAATTTATTGACCCAATTTTACCTCGAATCAAACTAATTTTTAGAGAGTCTGAGAATATTTGTTTGGGACGTCCATGGAAATTGAATCATCAGGTAATGCTTCAAACATGCCCCAGCAATTAAATCTTCCCAAGGTGACTTCAAGGCTAATTTTGTACCCATTGCGAAAAGCTACTCAAACTTGGAAAAATTATGTAAATTTAATATCAAAATAACTAAAATTGAAGATGTGTCTTAAGTCATGTCCTATTTATCTAATACCCCTTACCCGTACCGGAGACCGGGACAAGGTACGAGGCGTTACAGAATATAAACAGGGTATTTCCGAAAAATACGGGTCATAAAATTTCATTCCAAATTAAAATCAACCAAACAAAATTATTTTGTCCTTATCATGGACCTAAAACGTCCAAAACATACATTAGAGGTAACCCGAAACTAAACTGAGAACTTAACAAAATTCTAAGGAAGTTTCTAGGTTTAAGCCTTATACGCCCGTGTGGAGGCAATGCACACGCCCGTGTCCCTTACCTGTGTAGAATTTTTAGAATTTATTTTTCATTTTGAACCTACAGGGGTTTTCACACGGCCGAGCACACGCCCATGTCCTTGGCCCATGTCCCTCACACGGACTAGACATGCCTGTGTCCAAAAACCTAGACATTCTGTTTATGACGTCATCATTCATTTAGGGGCAAACGCCCGTGCGCTAGGCCATGTCCTCCACATGGCTGAGACACACGGCCGTGTCTCTAGCCGTGTGTTTACTACCATGCATATTGAATTAGAAATTTTCGGTGCAGGGAACACACGACCTAGACACATGCCCGTGTGTCTACTAGTGTAGACCTTTTTGAAGGCTATTTTCCAAGCCAATGGTCAACCTCAATCACTTATACATTCAAACACACTATATAACATGCAACCTGACATTTTTGTGCACTCAAACATTCGAAACTATGGCACTCTCACATCTGCATAATGTCATTTTATTGCACACTCATTTATTACACCATTTAGAGGCATTCCACACCAACTTCATGCATTATTAAACTTGTTACCATAAATTCAATTTGTGTATTCATACACGTAGTCAGTCCTTTTAAGATATTAGGTCATTCCTTATCCTTTAGCACCAGATTTATACTTTATTATACATTCATTGATCAACAACACATCACATCATTATCATGCATTCACCAAGCAAAAACATGTCCTACCATCAAAACACTAGCACATGCATGCATGGGTAATTAGATTACAACCCAAATGATCAAGTATGAGCCATATCAGATGGCCATTACAAAATGA
The DNA here is from genome assembly GCF_007990345.1 of Gossypium hirsutum. Taxonomy (NCBI): domain Eukaryota; kingdom Viridiplantae; phylum Streptophyta; class Magnoliopsida; order Malvales; family Malvaceae; genus Gossypium; species Gossypium hirsutum. Next base: position 48,836,086 of record NC_053427.1, read on the forward strand.
ATCATCATTATCATAGGCCTTCACAAATTGGCCGAATAGCATGACACATATCACAAAATGACCAAGTTTCCTATACATGGCATACTCAAAATAATAATTTCACTATTCCCAATAGTCTTTTGATAGTGTGATCGAGTACTTCGATAGCTACCGATCTCTGAGCTAGCTTGGCGGAACTACAAATGATGGAAAAAGATAGGGGAGTAAGCGTTAAAGCTTAGTAAGTCTACATGCAAATAATATGCAATAGTGGTAAACAATTAACATGCAAAAACATGATAATATATACATAAAGATTATTCTTTCATTCAAACCTCTTTGCTTACTCATCATATGCACATATATATACTTGCTTATCATAAACCGATCTTTATTAAAGCATTACTCATAAGTCTAGCATAGATACCTGTACTCATCGTAAGTATCCATAACCATACCTCTTTTATATGTCCTTCTCGGGACTCTCATTACATTCTTTACAATACCCGTTGAACATTCGGAATACTATTGGATACATAGAAACCTTGCACATAAGTGCCTCATAGACAAACGTAGCCGAAGCTACCACATAACATGTAACACATCCCTAATGAACTCGGACCTCTCAATGAGTTCGGATGTTACATGAATCACATCCACCATGAACTTAGACCTCTCAACGAGCTCGGATGCTTGCATCCATAATGAAATTGGATCTCTCAACGAGCTAGGATACCGCATATCTCACGAACCCGGACCACCCAACGAGTTCGGACTCCTTAGTTCCTAGTGACATGTCACTTGTATCCTAAACTATTCTTAAGGTTCAAATGGGTTTTTTTTCTCACTTGCATATAATATCTCTATCGTACTTGCTCATAATTTCGTAAATCATGACCATAATAACATTCATGCTTTCATAACAATCAATAAGCATGTAATTCATAATTATAATAAAGCATTTATCACATTATATTAAAGCATTTAAAACATACTACCATACCACATTATTTGCATATGTACTTACCTCGGTACAAAACGGTGGTAATCGAGCCTAGTCGTCGTATACTTTATTCTTTCCTTGATCAAGTCCCGATTCATGTTTTTCTTGATTTATAAGGCCAAATTTAACCTATTTATTATTCACATTAATCAAAATTTTGACCCCTAAACTTTCACATATTAACGATTTAGCCCCTAGGCTCGTAAAATGAAATGCATGCATTTTCTTGATTACCAAAGCTTGGCCAAACCTTTTCTATGCTCATATCAGCCCATATTTTCTTTTATTTCACATTATTATTACTCATTTTTTCACTTTTACAAACAAGTCCTTCATTTAGGTGTTTTCACTAAAAATCACCTAATAAAAGATGTTCATCATGCATCAAACATTCATATTCCTCCATTAATAATCAAATACAAGCATGTCATGCATGAGTCAATTTTCATAGATGAAACCTAGCTCAAAATATAGCTAGAAATGAGTAGATCATGTTACCGGAACTTCAAAAATACAAAGAACATAAAAAATGGGGCTAAGGAACACGTACTATTGAGCTTGGAATTGTTGAACAAAACCCTAGCTATGGTGTTTTGCGATTTTCGGCAGCCAACGAGGAAGACGGACACATTTTTGGTCTGATTTTCCCTTTTTGTTCTTTTAATTACCTAATGACCAAAATGCCATTAGGGTTTCTCTTTCAAAAAAATTTCTATGCATGTCCATTTTTGTCCAAAATTTTAAAAATTGGTCAAATTGCTAATTAGGAGCTTTTAATTCATAATCTAATGCAATTTCATGCTTAAAGCTTCTAGAATGCAAGTTTTGCACTTTATTCAATTTGGTCCCTAAATGCAATTAGACATTTTATGCACGGAATTTCTTCATGAAACTTTCACACAAGTATGCATTCATAACATAAACCTCATAATAATCATAAAATAGTTATTTCTATCTCAAATTTATGGTCTCGAAACCACTATTCTGACTAGGCCCTAATTCGGATGTTACAATTTAATTATTTCATAATGAATGTACAAAATCTGATAGAAAAAAACTTGGAATTTGCATGAATTAATGTTTAAAAGGTGATGAAAAAGTCTATATATTTCAGTGTTTCCAAACACCACAACCTTAATGTCACGAAACTAGCTTGAAATAATTTGAAAACTTTACAGATTGGTCCAATTTGACCTCGGGATAGCACATGAGCTTTCATAAGCTCGTCTGTGACCCAAAAATGTTTATATATTATATTATACACATGTAATATTCATATATAAATGTTTAATGATTAAACTTGTGTATATCTAATTATTCTGAAAATGAATGTAGCATTCTGTAGTTTGGACCCAACAATCGGATCGAGTATAGGGTTTAACAACTTTGCTTGGGTGTTTGATGCCATAATACAGTGTAGCAGATTAAACTAGTTTTCGCATTTAAGGATCTTGAATACAAGCATTTTTATTACGCTTTAGTAAATTTTTCATAGTTTAGCTTAAATTCAATAAAAAGTGTATTTTTAGCATTGTTGTAACACCCCTCACCCTTACCCGACGTCGGGATAAGGTTCGAGGCATTACCAGGACTTTACATTTTGAAATGTACCAAATTGGGTCACCAAGTTTTACTCAAATTTTAAGCTTTTCATCCATGAACAACTTGTCTCTTATATAGGCCTTCGAGGCCTATAACATACCTAGAGGTAGTGTCGGACAAATTCGGGTACGTTCGATAAACCTTGGGCTCCTTAAGAAAATTTCCCTTATCATAAAGTGTCACACGCCCGTGTATGTGGGCCGTGTGGATTTACATGCCCGTGTGACTTGGGGCACGCCTATGCCCTTCAGCCATGGGCAACACTGACTTATCAACACGGTCATGGCACACACCCGTGCTGCCTGCCCATGGATGACACTGTCTTTTTAACACGGCCATGGTGCAATCTCGTGTGGCCTACCCGTGTACAACTTTGAGCTAAAATTTTAAGTGCAGGCGACACACGGCCATAGCACATGCCCATGGGAGGGAACCGTGTGTCACACACGGCCTAGACACACGCCCGTGTGTCTAACCATGTGGACTCTAATAGACTATTTTCCAAGCCTTTAGTCACCCCTTTCTACTACTTGTGCTTAGTGGTTACCAAATTCAAAGTAAAACACAATTATACACTTGTAAATAATCTTGATTAAACTAAATGTATAGAAACCTCATATAATTGGTTTCATACATGACAGGTTATTTCCCACTTAGTGTTTATGGGTTCCCATGTCACTTTAATTCATCCGAATTCGGCTCATTCATGTGACTCATTCCCAATTGGTAATGACCAATCACTTATAAATAAAACCATGCATAAATTCGTAGGTCATAGCCTACTTCAATTAAGCCAATTTTCATGGCCATAAACAAAGAGATAAACATATTCTTACATGCCTTCATTTGGCAAATCAAATGACACATATAACAAAATACTCAAAAATACTATACATGCAATTGAACAAAATAAACAAAAGCTTTACACCAAAGCTTGTCTAGTTGATAGTGTGTTGACTCTCCAATCGTCTTCCAATCCTTTCGAGTCCTCGAGCTCTGTGAGACAGGGAAAAAGAGAGGGGCAAACATTTACATGCTTAGTAAGCTCGAATAACCAGAAAGTAAACTTACCGAGTAATTAGCATACATCCATATTTAAATCATGAAATCATCAATTATGAAATGATTCCCTATCACATGCACTCAATCAATGAGTTAGTTACATAACAAAGCATCATGTAATTTATGTAGATGAGCTCATCATTCATCATCTTATTGACATACATCATATTAATCCCGTTGAGTTTCTAGGAAATCTCGATGGAATACCCATTATCCGTCAATTCTTATGAATGATCATTTCACATATATGCACTCTTGCGAACCTCACATCTCATGGTAGGATTACCAGTCCAGGCAAAACCCCTCATATCATGAACTCATAAGGTGATGTCGAGATTGTCAGTCCAAGCTAAATCCCCCATATCATGAACTCATAAGGTGATGTCGGGATTGCCAGTCCAGGCTAGATCCCTTATAACGAAAAACACCCTTAATGAGCTCGGATTTGAATTACCCGTCCAAGCTAAATTCAGACCCTAATTGGATTACCCATTTGGGCTAAATCCATAATGCACATATATTCTTCGCGAGGCTTGATCATTCAAGGAACACCCGTCCGGGTTAGATCCTTTTCATACTTGTGATCACGGATTACCCGTCTGGGCTAAATCCTTACTGCAACACATGCAGGATCTCTTTACACATATCAATGAAGGTTTATCCATCAAATTCCTTTTGTCAATCTCGAGACATTTTTCACATGTTACCATCAAATATGCATTTCTATGATATGTCATACTAATAATAAATGCAATCGTCATGCATTAATAAATCATTCAATTATGCATTTTAGGGGTTTACTTTAAGTTATCCGAACTTACCTGGTATTCTTTTCGGAGTTGTGTTTCGGTTATTTCAAAACCTTGTGTTTTCCTCGATCGACCTTCGAAATTTGTTCCTCGGGATCTATAACAACAAAATTATATCATTAATGCCCCACATTATACATTACAAATCTAATTCTCACCCCTGGTCCAAATGACCATTTTGCTCCTAACTTTTGACATTTTTACGATTTAGTCCCTAGGCTCGTATAATGAAACACATGCACTTTCTATCTTACCCAAGCCTAACCAAACACTTTTCCTTCTTATGGTAGCCCATATTTTCCATTATTTTCTCATTTCTGCCACACATTTACATCTTTTGCAAAATAGTCCCTCTAAGGGTTTTTCATGAAAATCACCTAGGAAAAGATGTTTAACACACATTCAACTTTCATATTTCTCCATAATCCATCAAAATACAAACAACTCATGCATGAGTAAATTTTTAAACATGAACCCTAGCATGAAATATGGGTAGAAATGGAGAGAGCAAGCTACCGGGATTTCAAAAATACAAAGAGCATGAAAAATGGGGCTTGGGAGCACTTACTATTGAGCTTGAAATGTTTGAAAACCCTAGCTATGGTGGCAAGAGAATTTCGACAACTATAGGGAAGAAGATGGCTGATTTTTCCCATTTTATTTAATTAAAAAGCCAAATGACCAAAATGCCCTCATGCCCTTTCTTTAAAATTTCATCCATACAAGCCCATTTTTGTCCAAAAATTTAGAAATTGGGCAAATTACTCTCCAAGACCTTCTAATTCATAACCCAAAGCAATTTCATACAAATTGCTTCTAGAATTCATGTTAATTTATTCAATTTAGTCCCTAATTTCCAATTGAACACCTTACTCAAAGAATTTTTTCATGAAACTTTAACACATGCATATACTCATATTCTAGACCTCATAATAATCATAAAGTAAATATTTAGATGTCGAATTTGTGGTCCCGAAACCACCATTCCGACTAGGCCCTATTTCAGGATATTACATTTCTCCCCGCTTAGGGATTGTCGTCCTCGAAAGTCTTACCAGAAAACAGATTCAGAAAATGACTTCTCATGGTTTCTTCTGGTTCCCATGTAGCCTCTTCTACACCATGTCAATGCCATAAAACTTTTACCAGAGCCACATCTTTATTTCTCAACTGTTTAACTCCACGAGCCAATATCTTAATCGGTTCCTCTCTATAAGTCATGTCCGGTTGAATTTCAATCTCAATAGGTAAAATTACATGAGAGGGGTATGATTGGTATCTCCTTAGCATGGATACATGGAACACGTCATGAATCTTTTCCAGTTCGAGTGGCAACGCCAAACGATAGACTAACGGTCCAACTCTTTTAGTGATCTCGTACGGTCTGATAAATCGTGGACTCAGTTTACCTTTCCAACCAAATCTCAATACCTTTTTCCATAGAGGTACTTTGAAGAATACTCTATCTCCAACTTGAAACTCAATTTCTTTTCTTTTCAGATTAGCATAAGACTTTTGCTTATCTGATGCCGCTTTTAAACAATCCCGTATCACTTTAACTTTTTCTTCAGTTTCTTTAATCAGATCAACTCCATGAATCCAATTTTCCTTGAGTTTTGTCCAGTACAATGGAGTTTGGCAATTCTTGCCGTAAAAGGTCTCATAAGGCGCCATCTTCAAACTTTTTTGGAAACTATTGTTGTAGGTAAATTCTACCAATGGCAGGTATTTTTTCCCAGCTACCCTGAAATTCGAGGACGCAACAACGCAACATGTCATCGAGAATCTAAATCATCCACTCAGGCCGGCCATCGGTTTGAGGGTGAAAAGCTGTGCTAAAGCTCAACTTTGTATCCAAGGCTTCTTGTAACTTCTTCCAGAATCTCAAAGTGAACCTCGGGTCTCTGTCCGAAATAATCGATAGTGGTACTTTGTACAATCTTACTATCTCAAAAATGTACAAATTGGCCAATCTATCAACAGAATAATTCGTCCTTACCGGGATGAAATGAGTCGACTTTGTCAATTTGTCCACTATAACCCATATGGCATCTTTCTTTTTCGGAATTAAAGGTAATCCCGTCACGAAGTCCATGGTAACTTTGTCCTACTTCCATTCGGGGACAATTACAGGTTGTAACAAACCTGAAGGCACTTGATGTTCAACTTTAACTTGCTGACATACCAAGCATTTCGATACAAATTCAGAAACATCTCTTTTCATGCTGTTCCACCAGTACATCTTCTTTAAATCATTGTACATCTTGGTACTTCTCGGGTGAACAGACAGGCGACTGTTATGTGCTTCTTGCAAAATCTTCCGAATAAGTTCATTGTCTTTGGGTACACAAACCCTATCTCTAAACATTAAACATCCATTAGGACTAATTTAGAAATCTGACTCAACACTAGACTCATATTGAGCTCTTTTTGCTTACAAGTTATCATCATTAAGCTGAGCATAATGAATTTCCTGCAGAAATGTTGGCCTAGCCTCTAGCTCGGCCATAACTAAACCATCATCATGCAATCTTAAACGAGTATCCATGGCTCTCAAAGCATAAAGGGATTTTTTACTCAATGCATCGTCGACCACATTCACCTTTCCCGGGTGATAGTCGATAATCAGATCATAATCCTTAATTAATTCTAACCATCTCCGCTATCTCAAATTTAATTCTTTCTGAGTCATCAAGTATTTCAAACTCTTGTGGCCCATGAATATACGGAAAGTCTCGCCATACAAATAACGCCTCCAAATTTTTAAGGGAAAAACAATAGCGGCAAGCTCTAGGTCGTGGGTTGGATAATTCTTCTCGTGAGGCTTCAATTACTGTGAAGCATAGGCTATCACCTTGCCATCTTGCATAAGTACACAACCCAATACATTTAAGGATGCATCACTGTAGACCATAAGCTCTTTTCTCGATTCAGGTAGCACTAAAACAGGAGCTTCGGTCATTAATGTCTTTAACTTCTCCAAACTTGCTAACACTTCTCTGTCCATTCAAACTTAACGTCTTTCTACAGCAGCTTCGTCACTGGAGTCGCTATCATGGAAAATCCTTTTAAAAACCTTTGATAGTAACTGGCTAAGCCCAAAAAGCTTCTAACCTCAGTTACATTCTTAGGCGATTTCCATTCAACAATTGCAGAAATCTTATTTGGATCAACTTGGATGCCTTCACCCGAAACTATATGACCCAAAAATCCAACTTCCTAGAGCCAAAACTCACTCTTGCTAAACTTAGCATACAGTTGCTTTTCCCGCAAGGTCTGCAACACACTTCTCAGGTGCTTCGCATGCTCTGTCTCATCTTTAGAGTAGATCAAAATGTTGTCAATAAACACAACGACAAACTTATCCAAATATGACTGATCGCATGATTCGTAACAAGTAATAAATATTTATAATAAAGATCAAACCTAGGCTAACTATTATCACGACGAAAAGGCAAGGCACCTATCGAACAATAGTATAGTAATGGCAAGACCGGGATATCGTACCCAAGGGAACCAAAAGTACTAGTAATAACTATCTTTTTATTATCTAGCCTAAGAATAAAAGGGTTTGTTTTAATTAACTAATTATTTAAACTAAGAACGCACATAGAAAAGAATTAGGGAATTGCTTTTGGGAAAATCGATTGACTTGAGACAATACCTATAGACTTTACTTGTTATTCTGGCTCTTAATCGGATGATTTATTCATTCAACTTATTCCGTAGAGATCCCTAAATTAGGTTATTATCCCTATTCAAGACTAATAACGTCTAATCCCTAGATTGAATAACCAAGATTTTTCTCTAATTAACACTCTAGGGTTGCATTAACTCGATCTATGGATCCCCTTATTAGGTTTTACCCTAATCCGACAAAATCTTGTCACCTTATTTCTAGGCGCACAATCAACTCTGCTTAATTATGGAAAATGTACTCTTAGACAGGGTCTATTCCTCCTCTGAATAAGAGCGTGTCTTGAATCAGTATCCTAGGATATCAAAGTAAGAATTAAGAACACATAATTAAGAACAAGTTAAATATTTATCATACGATTCAAAAAATAATAACAAGACTCGTCTTAGGTTTCATTCCCCTGAGGTATTTAGGGGATTTAGTTCATAACTAAATAAGAAAACATCTCAGAAGAATAAAGAATACAAAACATAAAGAAAACCCAAAACTCTTGAAGGGGAATTGAGGAGAGATCTTTAGTCTTGATGATGAATCCAGCTTCTGGGATGGATCAATCGGCTTCCTTAGGGTAATTCCTTACCCCTCTTCTCTGTTTCCCTTTTTCTCCTCCTCTAGTGCATATTTATAGGCTTTGCAATGCCTAGAAACCTTCAAATTTGGCCTTTTCTAAATTGGACTCAACTTGGGCTCGATAGGGACACGCCCATGGCACACGCCCGTGTTTGATTACTTCAAGCCGTGTTCGAGCCTGCCAAGTTGACACGGCCGTGTGGTCTGCCCGTGTGAGGAGGTCCAGTCCATGTTGATTTCGTACTTTGGCCCATTTTCTCCGTTTTTGGCCCGTTTCTTGTTCCTTTCGCTCTCCTATGCTCTCCTAAGTATAAAACATGAAATTAAAGCATTAGGAGCATCAAATTCACTAATTCTAATGAGAAATCATCCATAAAATGCATTAAACATGGGGTAAAAATATGTATAATTTACGGTTTATCAATGACGGAAAGATCCTATTCATTAGATCCATAAACACAACCGGCGCATTCGTCAGCCCAAATGGCATGATAAGAAATTCATAATGGCCATACCTCGTTCTAAAAGTTGTCTTGGGTACATCCGAGTCTTTAACTCGTAGCTGATAGTAGCCAGACTTTAAGTCTATCTTAGAGAATACGGTGGCTCCTCTCAACTTGTCAAACAAATCATCGATCCTTGGCAAAGGGTACTTATTCTTGATAGTCACCTTGGTCAATTTCCGATAATCGATACATAACCTCATCGAACCGTCTTTCTTCTTTATGAACAACACGGGGGCACCCCAAGGTGAAAAACTTGGCCTAGCGAATCCTTTATCTGTCAGCTCTTACAACCGTGCTTTTAACTCTTTCAGCTCGGTAGGTGCCATTCTATACAGGGCAATAGAAATAGGAGCTATCCCTGGCACCAATTCAATACCAAACTCTATCTCCCTTTCAGGAGGTAATCGGGGTAATTCCTCCGGAAACACATCTGGGTACTCACATACTATCGGCACGGACTCAATTTTCTGCTCTGTTTCCTTAGTGTTCAGTACAAATGCAAGGTAGGCTTCATATTCTTTCCTCATATATCTTTGGGCAACCACTTCCGTGATTACAACCAGCGATGAACCCAATTCTCTTGATTCGACCCATAGAATCTTACCATCCGGGCATTTTAACTTAATATACTTACTACCACAATTCACTATTACATTATGAAGGGCTAACCAATCCGTACCAAGTATTACATCAAATTCATCAAATGGTAACAACATAAGGTTAGCCAGGAAACAACGACCTTGAATCATCAAAGGACAATTATTATAGACTTTATCAATTAGAATTGATCTACCTAGTGGGTTCGACACTTTAATAATATCTTCTGTGTGTTCAACAGGTATGTTCATACTAGATGCCAATCTCATGCAGATATATGAAAGTGTCGACCCCGGGTCGATTAAAGCAACAACACTTATATTAAAAAGAGAGAAAGTACCCATAATAACATCAGGAGCAGTGGCTTCCTCTCGAGCTCGTATCGCATACATTCTAGACGGGGCTCGAACATCTAATTTTACAGCGTCTTTAGTCATGCCTCAACTGCCACTAGCACTCCTAGGGTATCTCAGAGGTCTACCTCGTAGAATGGGAGCACTCGACTTCAGAGCTATTTCCACTTCTTTTTCGGCTCGTTCTGGGCAGTCTCTAAGAAAGTGATCAAGAGAACCACGTCTGAAACACGCGTCGCTCTTCATTCGGCACTCTCCGAAGTAAAATTTGTTACAGCTCTTACACTTCGGTTTTTGATCATCTACACTCCCCATACTAGTCACCATCGGGGAGGAAGACTTTTGACCTCGTCGTTTAGAGCTTCTCGATCTACCCGGATATCCCATTGATGGAGTGGAGCATTCATGCAGGCTCTTGGCTTTCTTCTTGGAGAACGAGAGTGTTTTACTGCTAGATCTCTTGCTCGTAACTCGAGCCTCTCTCTTAGCTTTTTTTCTTTCATTATTAAGTTCCTCGGCCTTCTTGGCTCAATCGGCTAATGCAGCAAACTCCCGTTTTTCCAAGATCCCAATCAACAACTTGATATCCTCATTCAGACCTTCCTTGAAGCATTTACACATTCTGATTTAGTTTGGACCCATTCAGTTGCGTATTGACTTAGTCGTACGAACTCTCTTTCGTATACTGCTACAGTCTTGTTCCCTTGTTTGAGTTCCAGGAACTCCTTTCGCTTCGAGTCCAAAAACCATTGGCTAATATATTTCTTCCTAAACTCTGTTTGGAAGAAGTCCCAAGTAATATTTTCTTTCAGCACTACTGAGGATGCGGTCTTCTACCAATTGTATGCAGTGTCCTTCAAAAGGGACACATCACACCTCAAACATTCCTCGGGTGTGTATGACAAATCATCTAGCACCCGTGTAGTATTTTCGAGTCAGAACTCGACTCTTTCAATGTCATCATCAACTTTAGCTCTGAATTCCTCAGCCCCATACTTTCTAAGCTTATCTACAGGGGTTTTACCGATTCTCACCAGTGCCATACCTCGTGGCATATCCTCATCAGGTTGGGTAGGGGGCAGAGGAGGTCTTGGTATATTGGGGCGATTTCTCAGATAATCCCTAAACCATTCATCCATCATATCAAAGAACGCAACTAGGGCCTCTTCTCAACCTTCTGACATTAGCCTTCTACTACTAGATACAGCTCGCTGTACGGAAGCTAGAGCATGGCTCTCGGCTCCCTCAGACTCATCTTGTGCTTGATTGGAAGACATTTACTATATTCAATATAGTTTAAACAATTAGGAGATGTCACACTATCAACATTCAAATAATGGCATGTATAGCGAACTTTAAAATCCTCTATGGTAGTCCTAAAACTAACTAAATCATAGCTCTGATACCAATAAATGTAACACCCCTTACCTGTACCCGACGTCGGGATAAGGTTCGAGGCATTACCAGGACTTTACATTTTGAAATGTACCAAATTGGGTCATCAAGTTTTACTCAAATTTTAAGCTTTTCATCCATGAACAACTCGCCTCTTATATAGGCCTTCGAGGCCTATAACATACCTAGAGGCAGTGCGAGACAAATTCGGGCACGTTCGATAAAACTTGGGCTCCTTAGGAAATTTTCCCTTATCATAAAGTGTCACACGCCCGTGTAGGTGGGCTGTGTGGACTCACATGCCCGTGTGACTTGGGGCACGCCCATGCCCTTCAGTCGTAGGCAACACTGACTTGTCAACACGGCCATGGCACACACCCGTGCTGCCTGCCCATGGATGACACTGTCTTTTTAACACGGCCACGGTGCAATCCCGTATGGCCTACCCGTGTACAACTCTGAGCTAAAATTTTAAGTGCAGGGGACACACGGCCATAGCACACACCCATGGGAGGGAACTGTGTGTCACATACGGCGTAGACACACGCCCGTGTGACTAACCATGTGGACTCTAATACACTATTTTCCAAGCCTTTAGTCACCCATTTCTACTACTTGTGCTTAGTGGTTACTAAATTCAAAGTAAAACATAATTATACACTTGTAAATAATCTTGATTAAACTAGATGTATGGAAACCTCATATCATTGGTTTCATACATGATAAGTTATTTTCCACTTAGTGTTTATGGGTTCCAATGTCACTTTAATTCATCCAAAATTGGCTCATTCATGTGACTCATTGCCAATTGGTAACGACCCATCACTTATAAATAAAACCATACATAAATTCGTAGGTCATAGCCTACTTCAATTAAGCCAATTTTCGTAGCCATATACAAAGAGATAAACATATTCTTATATGCCTTCATTTGGCAAATCAAATGACACATATAACAAAATACTCAAAAATACTATACATGCCATTGAACAAAACAAACAAAGTCTTTACCAAAGCTTGTCTAGTTGATAGTGTGTTGACTCTCCAATCGTTTCCCAATCCTTTCGAGTCCTCGAGCTCTGTCAGACAGGGAAAAAGAGAGGGGTAAGCATTTACATGCTTAGTAAGCTCGAATAACCGGAAAGTAAACTTACCGAGTAATTAACATACATCCATATTTAAATCATGAAATCATCAATTATGAAACAATTCCCTATCATATGCACTCAATCAATGAGTTAGTTACATAACAAAGCATCATGTAATTTATGTAGATGATCTCATCGTTCATCATCTTATTGACATACATCATATTAATCCCGTTGAGTTTCTAGGAAATCTCGATGGAATACCCATTATCCGTCAATTCTTACAAATGATCATTTCACATATATGCACTCCCGCGAACCTCACATCTCATGGCAGGATTACCAGTCCAGGCTGAATTCCCCATATCATGAACTCATAAGGTGATGTCGGGATTGTCCGTCCAGGCTAAATCCCTTATAACTACAAACACCCTTAATGAGCTTGGATCTGAATTACCAATCCAGGCTAAATTTAGACCCTAATCGGATTGCCCGTTCGGGCTAAATCCATAATGCACATATATTCTTTGGGAGGCTTGATCATTCAAGGAACACTCGTCCGGGTTAGATCCTTTTCATACTTGAGATTACAGATTACCCGTCCGGGCTAAATCCTTACTGCAACACATGTAGGATCTCTTTACACATATCAATGAGGGTTTATCCATCGAATTCCTTTTGTCAACCTCATCCGAGACATGTTACCATCAAATATGCATTTCTATGATATCTCATACTAATAATAAATGCAATCGTCATGCATTCATAAATCATTCAATTATGCATTTTAGGGGTTTACTTTAAGTTATCCGAACTTACCTGGTATTCTTTTCGGAGTTGTGTTTCAGTAATTCCGAAACCTTGCATTTGCCCCGGTCGACCCCTGGAATTTTTTCCTCCGAGTCTATAACAACAAAATTATGTCATTAATACCCCACATTATACATTACAAATCTAAATCTCACCCCAGGTCCAAATGACCGTTTTGCCCCTAACTTTTGACATTTTTACGATTTAGTCCCTAGGCTCGTATAATGAAACACATGCACTTTCTATCTTACCCAAGCCTAGTTGAACACTTTTCCTTCTTATGGTAGCCCATATTTTCCATTATTTTCTCATTTCTACCACACATTTACATCTTTTGCAAAATAGTCCCTATAAGGGTTTTTCATGAAAATCACCTAGGAAAAGATGTTTAACACACACTCAACTTTCATATTTATCCATAATCCATCAAAATACAAACAACTCATGCATGGGTAAATTTTTAAAAATGAACCCTAGCATGAAATATGGGTAGAAATGGAGAGAGCAAGCTACCAGGATTTCAAAAACAAAAAGAGCATGAAAAACGGGGCTTAGGAGCACTTACTATTGAGCTTGAAATGTTTGAAAACCCTAGCTATGGTGACAAGAGAATTTTGGCAACTATAGGAAAGAAGATGGCTGATTTTCCCATTTTATTTCATTAAAAAGCCAAATGACCAAAATGCCCTCATGCCCTTTCTTTAAAATTTCATCCATGCAAGCCCATTTTTGTCCAAAAATTTAGAAATTGGGCAAATTACTCTCCAAGACCTTCTAAATCATAATCCAAAGCAATTTCATACAAATTGCTTCTAAAATTCAAGTTTTGCAATTTATTCAATTTAGTCCCTAATTTCCAATTGAACACCTTACTCAAAGAATTTCTTCATGAAACTTTAACACATGCACATACTCATATTCTAGACCTCATAATAATCATCAAGTAAATATTTAGATGTCGGATTTGTGGTCCCAAAACCACCATTTTGACTAGGCCTTATTTCAGGATATTACAGTTGTATTGACCTTAGGGGCCGAATTAGGCCTAAAGGCAAGCTAACGTACTCAGTGAGTATATAGAAGACCATCCGAGGGCGTATAAACTCAATACAAATTGTTGTGTTGCAACACGGAAAGTTTGGTCGAACAACATAGGCAATAAAATGCAATAATCTCAAGATTGCATTCGGTGTCACGACCCAACCATGGGATGTCGCAACACACGCCTGAAGCTATCTTGAACCTCAGCATGTAGCCTTCAATTTAGTGACACAACCATTAGGGTGTTGCAGCATCGGTCCTTTACAGGAAATACTTATGAGCCAAGGCGTTTCGATCCGCACAATCAAAGTTAAACACAAGAGCATCAGCTGACTTAGGGTTAAGGACAACAACAGCTCTAACTCTATAAGTAGGCTATTAAAAACTTGTTAAAGACTACTTTGGATATTCTAAGTTTTTCTTTGTAAATTTAGTCTTTAGTTTTTCCTTTATTTTAGGCTTTACGTTTATTTCAATTCTTTTTATTTTATGTTACTCCGAGAAGCTGATCTGTAAATTTGAACCAAATCTTGTGCATTATGTGCTTACATCAATCAATACAATTCAGGATTCTCTAAACCTTATTCTTGATTTATTCTTTATGCATATATTACTTCTCAAGTTTATTGTGTTTATGAGATCCATGAGGAACTAATCCTCTTATGGGAGATTAGTGAGTGGAGGTGTGACTAAGTGATTACTATGTATGGTTTTCTTAATAGATCAGGTGTTTAGGAAAAAATGAACTGGAACCTCGGGCTTGACAACCCTAGGAAGTCATTTAGATGGGAATTAACCCAAAATTGCTATGGCCTATCCGTGAACACCTTAGCCCCAAACTAGTATGGACTGTCAAGTTGAGAGATAAGTTGTTCTTGCCAACTCATTAGTTTAGTTGAAGACCGAGAGATCCTACTAGGTGAATGACTAGTTGATTGAACAGAAACATAAAATAAGAATTAGTTATGACCACCAAAGTGAGCTAATCACCCATAGCTAGACTTGATAGAGTTTATAAATTAGTTTTCTAAAGTTTTTTTTCATTTATGTTATTTTGTTCCTATATTTATAAAACCCAAAAAATTCTATTTATATTTTATCATAATATGATTTATTTAAAGTACTAATTAGATCTATTTGTGTTTAGGTTAGAATTAATTTATTACTTGCCTCTCTTGGTACGATTCTTAGAGTACTTACCTATTTCATTGTAACTATATTACAACCTGACCCGTATGACACCCTTATTTTATATCTTTTATGGAGTATTCTCACTCTGAGCGTTAGTATGTCTGGAGGCGGTCAAGTTGTTGGCACTGTTGTCGTAGAGGCAACGCCACTAGATTAATTTGTATCTTTGCATTTAATAGAATAATTAGGAATTATTTAAAATATAGATACCTTTTTTATTTTTTTTCCAACATCTATTTCCTTTCTGATTTCACTGTATGACTCGTAGTAGGGGAATGCTTATAGAGCCAGCCATCAATCCAGAAAGAATAATCTGTAAGAATTGATGACAGCAATAGAACAATAGCAAATGCAAAACCCACCACCTATTGTAGGCAATTTACCATCGCGAGACAACCCACTGTTTGATGAAATTAACAATAATAACCCAGAAGACTTACCACCACCACCATAGCTACTCATAAATATACCTATGGCATGCAACAAAAGAACCCTAAGGGACTATGCACTACCAAGTCTGGAGATGGTTCAAGAAAATATAACAAGGCCAACCATCATGGCTAATAATTTTGAGATCAAACCAGCAATAATCCAGAATAATTTACAGTTTAGAGGCACAATGACGAATGACTCGAATCAATATCTAAAGTAGTTCATTTAGCTTTGTGATAATTTTAAACATGACAGGGTCACCAACGAGGCTATTCGTCTTCGATTGCTACCCTTCTCCTTAATTAATAACACTTTTTCTTGGTTAAACTTGCAAGCCCCAAGATTTATTATGACATGGAATGAACTCGTAGGAAAATTTCTACAAAAATTCTTTCTTATTAGAAAGATGGTCCAACTGTGGAGGAAGATTGCAACATTCAAACAATTTGAAGGATAAAGTTTTCATGAAACCTAGACTAATCCAGAGATGCCCACACCATGGATTACTTAAGTGGATAAGGCTACAAATGTTCTAAAATGGGTTGGATGCACACGCACGTTTAGGACTAGATGGAGCCACAGGAGGATCCCTAATGAACATAACATACAACAATGTATATGAATTGATAGAAAATATGGCAGTGCACTCGTACTAGTGGCCAATTAAGCGCTATACATACGACTAGAAACCATTTAAGGTAAAAGCTTTCTAGGAGGATGATAGATACCAGCAGATTGTAGACAGACTTAACTTATAGAGACCACAACCAATGTATCATCAATGTATGGCGGAGATAAACCACTCTTCCATTACGTCAATAATCCCGCTGAGGATGTGAAATACATTGGGAATAGGGATGGAAACCTTTATTCAAATACTTATAATCCCGGATGGAGAGACCACCTGAACCTGAGATAGGGAGGAAACCAAGAAGGAGGTAGTAATTCTAACCAACCTAAAACTGTTAAGTATCAACCTCCATATTTACAAAAGCCTTAGGAAAGGGCCAACCCAAATGATTGTACTATATGTGGTCAACGCTTGGATCAAATCGAGGAGGAGATGTAGTCAATGAAAACTAAAACAAAACAAGTGTAGTCTGAGTGCACTAATACATTGAAAGCATTGACTAAGCTAGAAAATTAGATGAGCCAACTGATGAGTATAATGGGGGATAGAAAATGAAAAGTTGGCACCAGAATTCCTAGTAATACAGAGAACAATCCTCGGAGAGAGCGGAATGAGCAAGTGAAAATAATTGTGCTACATTCGGGAAAAGTACTAAGTAGCCCAAAAAAACCAACCTAAGAGACAAATAAAAAAGATTCTGAAGATCTTCAAGAAACTCCTTAAGGAGTTGATGTCAAACCGAAACATAAAGAAGTAGCCGAGTCAGTAGCTGAGCCAAAATATAGCCAATAGAGGAATCTACATTGACAAGGGTATCATTACCTTCACGGTTGGAAGAGAAACAAAGACTGGATGAGGTAGAATTTGTAAGTTTTCTAAACTTATTTAAATCCCTAAATGTTAACTTGCCTCCAATTGACCTAATTGAGAAAGTTTTTAAGTATGCCAAATACTTAAAAGATATTATGTCTTGGCATAGGAAAGTAAAAACATGAGAACAAGTTAATATAAGCGCATCATGTAGTATGATTATTTCATGTGATTATTTCAAAACATATCCCCCAAAACTAAAAGACTCGGGGAGTTTTATGATACCTTTAGAGATAGGGGACATACATTTTAGTAAGATTCTATGTGATTTAAGAGCCAACATTAATTTGATGCCCTTATCTATTTATGAAAAACTCGGGTTAAGGCATCCCAAAAATAAACAAATCACATGACAATTAGCCAATAGGTCTTCAGTACAACCTGAGGGAGTACTTGAAGATGTATTAGTTAAAGTGAGGAGCTTTATTATCCTGGTAGACTTTGTAATATTAGATTTTGAAGAGGACCGTGAAATACCCATTCTATTGAGTAAACCTTTTCTAGTTACATTAAGGTCCACCATTGACTTAGAGAAAAACAAATTAACAATGAAGATCAATGGTGAAATAGAAACTTTTAAATGTGATCACCAACAGAGTGGGGAAGATAGGGAAAAGTTAGGAAAGCATTGTTGTGAAATATCTATCCAAAAGCCTAACCACCTTGAGCCAGGGAAAGTGTTCTCTACAATTAGTGCAGGTCGGAAGAACAAGTTTCGAGAATCATATAAGCGAAGGAAGGTGGAGTGGCATGACAGGTGCTAGACGAATATTTATAGAACCAATGAAGTGTACACGGATACACTAATAGATCTGACAGATGAATTAGACAACAAAACTTGACATTTTAAATTAAGTTTTAATTTTATGTACATTATTGTATTTTTAACTAACCATTAGTTTAGACTTTAATTTTAATTAAATTTTTATTTAATAGAAGTTGAGCACTCTAAAAAAAGGAAGTTTGGGCAAAAACAGGGCCAGTGTCACAACTCGGTACCCCCATGTCGCAATACCTCAACTAAAACCAATAGAATTGAGAAAATAATCTCGATGTCGCAACACAAAGGGTAGTTCACCTAAGCTTTCAAAATTTTCAGAGCATGTCATGACATCGAACCCCAGTGTCAAGACACAAAACCCATATGTCATAACATCACTTCAAATTTTTGTAAGGTCAACAAGACCCGATTGCGTAACCCGATAGCATAAAGCATATTTTAACTCGATTTTTAACATTAAAACACCCTTTTAAACCCTAAAAACTATTTTAACTTCAAACTAAATCGTTCTTAACTTCTAAATTCTCTTAAATCCCTTAAAATCTCCTTAAACCTAAACTCCCCTTTCTTCCATTACAATAATTTTTTGTATGATTTTCCTTAAAGTGCAGGGACTAAGAAAAGCATTTATGGGATTAATTCACAGTAATTTCACGAAGTAGTTTGACACAATCCGTTTAAAGTTACAGGTTCCTAACTCATTACTACTACTCCATTAGATATATTGCTTGATATTTTGTTGGCTCCTAGATAGAAAAGTTTATTGAAAACGCCTCCATGAAAATATAGGAGAATTAACGAACCAGAATCATCAAAGGTTTCAAACATTTGAATTTTCCAAATTAAAACATTGAAAAATACTTTTTAGAAATTTAAGGAAAGATGTTTATTCAAGAACGAGGGTCTGAACCGTCGATGACCCTATGTCAAAAAATTTGGCCCTTGGTTCGATACCATAGATGGGAACACTTTTGTGTGATCCCGAAAGACTTTGCAGTGGTCCCAGTAGTTCAAAAATTTTATGCATCTCTTAGGGACCAAGAGTCTAGAAAGATTGAAGGTGCCATGTGGGAAATTATGCATGTGCAAGGGAAAGAAGTGAGAATCACCCCTCAAGTTATATGTGAATTTTATAACACCCCATTTTATGAAAAAGATTTTTTGGAAGAAACAAACTTAAAATATTTTAAAGATATAAATATGGAAAATGTTAAGAATTACCTAATAGGGTGAATAGAAGTGTCGTCCAAGTATCGATATTCCTACATTTTTTAATAAGCAATAAAGTTTGCCTTTGCTCTAAATGTCTTTAATTTCAATACTTCTCGAGCATTTTTGCTTTATGTTATTTTGTAAAAAATATAGGTATGGATCGAAACATGGTTACATAAATATATGAAACAGTGTGTAAGCGGCTAGAAAGTCGGGATCTCTTTTCCCCACTTAGTGATGATCTTGTGCAAAAGAGCAGGTGTCTCAATGATGTCCACTAAATGATCTATGAAGCTATCTAGAAGTGTCATAGGAGATAAATTGTATACGCAGTACATAATGCTTTATACGAAACAAATAAAGGAGTGGAACAAATTCCAACAAGAGAAGATGGCTACTAAAAACCTCATCCCAATGGAAAGCAAAGTCGACAACTTGACAAGAAATTGGCGAGAGAAGTCATCAAAAGTTGGATAGGATGATACGCTGGATGCAAGAGTCAGGCCCAATTTTTCAAGAATTTGCATGGTAAAACAACATTAGAGTACCTAATTATTCGCTAGATATGTTTGGTTCAATGTACCTAGAGTAAGAAAATAAGGAACAGGAAGAGAGCGGGGGTAAAGAAAGAGATGAGAAAGAGATGGATTTTAAGGAGGACGTTTGAACTTTTTAGTTATTAATGTTTAAAGATTGTATTTGGAATACTTTTTAATTGTTTCTTTTAGGAGTAGGATTAACAGTAAATTTTTATTTGTTTTATGTTTTTGTTTAAAGTTTTCTATGTAGAAATATCACATGAAAGAAACACAACAATTTAGAGCTTTCAACGACAAATTGGAATGGAGCACCTACCATTAGATAACAAAACTACCACAATCAATCGGGTAACTTCTTTCCTTATATTTTCTGGGCTACACATTGAGGACAATATGTTATCTTAAGTGTGTGGGGGGTATCATAGAAATTTTGTTTTTAATTATTATGCTTTTCTTTAATTTTTATTGTCAATTATGTGCTTGAGCTTGTAGAAATACAAGTGATTGGTTAGGATCATGTATATAGGTTGATTGTATTTAATAAAAATTTGGCATGATAATATATAAATTTAATTTTTTATTATTAGAATACTAAATTCTATATATTACAATGTAAATAGACATTGAGCAATTGAATGTACCAAATAATATAGAGAATACAAGGAAACGAGCATGCTAGTATGTATGATAGATTGTTAAATTTGTGATTGTTTGATTGATTATGTTTGTGAATATTAAGATACTTAGGGATAACCTAAGGCATTGTTTGGTATCCACCTAGACTAAAAATGCTAACCTTATTTATTTATCCTTAGTACCTATTTTTCAACCAGAAAACACTTCTTGATGAACCTTCGTATAAAACCCAAGCCAAATATTAATTTGTACTTACCCCTTTTCTTTGGTCCTTAATTGCACAGCTATAGACGTTTGGCCATACATATTAAAGGTTAAGTAGATACATCAAGGCAGATTTTGTAAAACCAGAGTGAAATAAGAAGAAATAGTGTGATATATGTGCAAAAAAGAAAAGAAAAAAGAAAATCAAAACGAGTAGAAAAAGTACTTGAAAAGTAAAAGCATTTGTAAGTAAGATGTATTGAAAAAGGAAAAAAGTGACAAAGTCACAAAAACAGAAAAACTCGTTCATTAGTGCACAATAACCCATGAGCTGGTTGTAGTTTCTATATTGTGTTACGACTTCCTATGTGGAGAATTAAGAAAGGTGAGTGAAAGAGAAATAAAGCAGTGAGCGGGTAAGGGTCACTAAGGGGGAATGTAACAGCTCGTTTTTAGTCAAATTGGAACAATGGTTTCGAAACCACTAATCTAAAGCCAAAATATTTATTTTATTATTAACGTTTACAACATGATAGTATGTATATGTGAAAATTTCGTAAAGAAATTTTCTTGTTTAAATAGTCAATTTGATTAAAAAGACTAAATCGCGTAAAGTGTAAAACTTGAGTTCTAATAGCTCAAGGTGTCTAATAGCTATAGAACCTTAAATTTTAGGTCCTTATGTGGTAAATGGCCTAATATTGAGTTAGTGGATGATATTTGGTTTGGCATTATTGAAATATTGAATTAATAGTAAGGTTAATTTTGTAAATTGGTAAATAAAGATTAATTAAGTAAAAAAATGAATTTGGTTGCCCATCTTCATCATTTTAGCTGAATTTTACAAGAAGAGAAGCCAAAGCTTTAGGTTTTCATTCGCCTAAGCAATTTTGGTCAATTAAGGTATGATTTTTGTCCTGTTTTTATTGATTTCTATGTTTTTGACATCGTTGCAACTAGTACTAGCTAGCCTAGGGACTATTTTGCAAAACTTTTAAAGCTTTTGATTAATGCCATTGATGAATATGTTTGATTTTTGAAGTTTAATGATTGATTTTGAATAGTTGTTGATAATTAAATAAGTTTTGTAAAGTGATTTTTGACAAAAATGTCAAAAGGGAATTAAATTGAGAAAATGTGGAATGTAGTGGTTAAAAGCATGAATAAATGAAAATTATGGGCTGTTAGGGTCACTATGGTAATTCGGATAGCATGGGTTAGTCTTGAATTTCATTAATTTATGATTTTGTGAAATAAAGACTAAATTGAAAAAATGTGAAATTTGTGGGGCAAAAGTGTAAATGTGTTTTAAAGTGTATTTTTGACAAAATTGAATGAATAAATGATTGAATAAGTTAATTTTGAATATAATTAGATCAAGAAAAGTGGAATACGAACTTGGATCTGGGAAAAGATAAAGTTATCAACTAATTGACTCTATTCGCTGTTTTCACATCCGAGGTAAGCTCGTATGTAATAAGCATTGTTATAATTATCCTTTTAATACTTTGATGTTGTATAAATTGTACGGGACTACAATCATGTTTGACGATGAATCAGCTATATGTGGCACTTAGTGTGCGAGATCGAGATAGCTTCGGCTATATATGGCACTTAGCGTGCGAGATTCAACATAGCTTCGGCTGTATATGGCACTTAATGTGTGATTTGAGATAGCTTCGGCTATGTATGACACTCAGTGTGCAAGATATCGAGTATGGCACTTAGTGTGCAAGACATTGAGTATTCAACGACATTTCATGTATGTATGAACTTGTAATGTATTGGTACAGGTATGTACATGTATATTATGAGCTTAAAATCAAAGAAGTGACAACGTTTGTATATAAGCTTATGAATAAGCAGTTGAAAGGTTTGTTAGTAAACATAAAATATATGATATTATGATTAGATTGATGAATGTTATATTTGTGATTAGTTAAATTTATATCATATGATCTTACTAAGCTTATTAGCTTACTCTGTGTATTTTCCCATGTTTTATTGTGATATCAAAGCTACCTCAGATTCAGGAATCGCTAGAGACTTCATTGCATAATCGAACATCTATTTTTGGTACTTTTGAAGTTATGTATATATGGTATATGACATGTATAGGCTTGAGTCATTTTGAGTATGTTTGATGAACATGTGTTTTTAGGCCAATTGAGTTAGCTTGTGATTATGAATTTGTTAATGTAGTAAGTTGTGTAAATGGCTTTGTTTGAAGTTAGGTAATTTACCTATATAGAGTGAATGAAGTTGAATTGATGATGCATGTTGGAACAGTTTAACCATTTGAATTATTTATGTGAATTATGCTTAGTAAGGCAAGTTGAATTGATAGGTAATTGAATAGTTAAATGGCATTGAATTGAGTATTGAATTGGTTGAAATGGATGTTGTATGATTGTGTATTGGTTGATGACTTTTGGCTACATATTTGTTAAAATGGTACCATTTTGATTGTTTAGGTGAGCATGAATAAGGGTGGCAAATTTGTATTGCAAATGGCCTATTTTTGTCCACACGGGCAGAGACACGGGCATGTGTCTCAGCCGTATATGATATACGGTAATGTTACACGGCCTTGTGTCCCCTGGTGATGAAATTGAAATGAAGTCAGTATGCTCCACACGGTCTCACACACGGGTATGTGACTGGCCATGTGGTACATGTCAGTATACTTCCTAATTGGCACACAGCCTGGTACATGGGAGTGTGTGGCCACTTCGAAGGGCACACGGGCTAGACACAAAGGGGTGTGGTTGGCCGTGTAACCCAAGTTAGTATGTATGCCTTGTCTCCACACGGTCTGTGACACAGGCATATTTGGAGCCGTGTGAGGCACACGACCTGTTCACACGAGCGTGTGACCCCTGTATGATTGAAATTTTTTTTAAGTTTCCAAAGTTTTCATATGTTATCAGTTTAGTCCCAAACCACTATTAAAGCATGTTTAAGGCCTCATAGGCCCTTATATGGGATAATATGATTGTGTTGAATGATTTATGAGAATGAATGCTTTATAATTGATAAATGTATGCTATATGTTGTAACTTGATAGGTAATACCTTATAACCCTACTCTGGCAATAGATACGGGTTAGGGGTGTTACATTTATGGGTATCAGAGCTACGGTTTAGTCGATTCTAGGACTAACGAAGTGTATGTATGTCTAGCTATACATGCCATATGTATAAACTGAGATAGCATGATGACTCCTGACGTTTTAAACTGTGTTTTCATATAGTAATGGATACCAATCGAGCTATAGCCGATGAGGTTGAGAGTAATGCATATGCTCCCCCTCAAAGGACAACGACATCTAATTCTAGGCCTGTGTCGAGTATCCAGGGAGGAGAGGCTAAAGAAGCCTTCTTCCAAATGATGAAGGAATGGTTCACTCAATACATTCATACTAACCCAGCTGCCCAACAACCTCCACCCCCTCCTAATTCCAAACCCGTACCTGTAGCTCCTCAAGGAGTTGAACTTTTAAGATTGAATAAGCCTCCAGTTGACAAGATCTGCAAACATGGGGTTGAAGAGTTCAGAGCAACTGTTGATGATGATCTTGAGAAAGCTGAGTTTTGGCTTGAAAATATGATCTGAGTGTTTGACGAGCTTTCTTGTACATTAGCTAAATGTTTAAAGTGTGTCATTTCTTTGTTGAGAGACACATCATATCAATGGAGGAATACCTTGGTGTCTGTAGTACCGAGAGAGTGAGTAACTTGGGAATTCTTTCAAGTTGAGTTCCAAAAGAAATATATAAGTCAGCAATTCCTTGATCAAAAGCATAAAGAGTTTTTAGAATTGAAACTAGGCCGCATGACTATAACCAAGTACGAGAGGGAAATTGTACGGTTGAGAAAGTATGCTCGAGATTATGTGTCTACTGAAGAAATAATGTGCAAGTGATTTGTTGATGGGTTGATTGAAGATATAAAACTTCTCTTTGGAATTTTAGAACTGAAGGAATTTGTTGTTTTAGTAGGCAGTGCTTGCAAAGCCGAGGAACTTAACAAAGAAAAGAGAAAGGCTAATTCAGAGGCAAGAGACTCGAGAAAAAGATCGATGAGTAAGCTGTATCAATCTTCATCGAAGAAACCCAGAGATTATTTTTACCGACAAATCACTTCAATGGGATATTCCAATAGAGATCACGGAAAGCAATACACCAGTCCTAAAGCTCAAGCTACATCAGTATCAAGTGTTGTTAACGTGAAAGATGTTAAACCCAAATGTCAACAGTGTGAAAGACGGCATTTTGGATATTGTTGGATGAAAAATAATAATAGAGCTTATTACAGTTGTACTTTGTGAGACCATTTTATTAGAGATTGTCCCGAGCTAAATGAAAAAGATAAATCTCAACATGCAAGATCGAGCAATACAACAACGAGAGGGAGACCGCCAAGAAATACAGGAAATATATCCAGGGGTAGAGGTACAATGAGAGATTCTACTGTGAGGTCTTGGGTACGAGCACCAGCCTAAGCTCATGCTATTCGTGCACGGGAGGAAGCATCATCTCCAGATGTTATCAATGGTACTTTAACTCTCTATGATACTAATGTGATTACATTGATAGATCTAGGATCAACTCATTCTTATATATGTATGAATTTAGTATCTAGTAAGACTTTGCCTATAGAGTCTACTAAATTTGTGATTAGAGTATCGAACCCCTTAGGTAAATGTGTATTGGTTGAAAAAGTTTGCATGAATTGTCCATTAATGAATCAGGATTTCTATTTTCAGGCTAATCTGATGTTGTTTCCATTTGATGAATTCGATGTGATTTTGGGTATGGATTGGCTAACGATGCATGATGCAGTTGTGAATTGTAAATGAAAGATTATTGAATTGAAATGTCAGAATAGTGAAATTCTTCAGATTGGGTTTGATGATTCGAGTGAGTTACCTACTGTGATATCGTCTATGTTAGCTCAGAAATGTATGAAAAAGGGTTGTGATGCATATCTTGCATATGTACTTGATAAGAAAGTGACAAACAAAGATTGAATTAGTACCAATTGTGTGCGAATATCTAGATGTATTTCCCAAAGAGTTACCGGGTTTACCACCTATTAGAGAGGTTGAGTTTGTATTGAATTAGTATTGGGAACAATGCCGATATCGATAGCTCCATACAGAATGGCTCTGATATAGTTAAAAGAATTGAAAGCTTAGTTGCAAGAGTTGACAGATAGAAGTTTTGCTAGACCGATTTTCTCTCCCTGGGGTGCACCAGTGTTATTTGTGAAAAAGAAAGATGGCATGATGAGAATTTGTATAGACTACCGACAGCTCAAAAAAGTGACGATAAAAAATAAATACCCTTTGCCACGAATAAATTATTTGTTTGATCAGTTAAAAGGGGCAACAGTGTTTTCGAAAATTGATTTGAGATCAGGTTATTACCAGTTGAGAGTTAAAGACTCAGATGTACCAAAGACTACATTTAGATCAAGGAATGGACACTACGAATTTCTTGTTATGCCATTTGAACTAACAAATGCACCTGCTATTTTATGGACTTGATGAACCAAATTTTCAGGCTGTACTTAGATCGATTCATAGTTGTGTTTATTGATGATATTTTAATTTACTCTCATGATGAATTTGACCATGCCGAGCATTTGAGAATTGTGTTACAAACTTTGAGAGATAAGTAGCTGTTTGCAAAGCTTAGGAAATGTGTTTTGGCTAGAGAGGTTAGTTTTCTTGGACATATAGTTTCAGTAGCGGGTATCCAAGTTGACCCAAGTAAAATTTCTGCGATTATAGATTGGAAGCCTCCAAGAAATGTATCTGAAGTCCATAGTTTTCTGGGACTAGCAGGCTATTATAGATGATTTGTTAAAGGCTTCTCGATGATTGCAACTCCAATGACACGATTACTTCAAAAAGATGTTAAATTTGAGTGGTTAGAAAAGTGTCAGCAGAGCTTCGAGTAGTTGAAAGCATTATTGATAGAGGCACCAGTGTTAGTTCAGCCTAAGTCAGGTAAAGAATTTGTAGTTTTCAGTGATGCATCGTTAAATGGCCTGGGTTGTGTTTTGATGCAGGAAGGAAAAGTTGTAGCTTATGCCTTGAGACAATTGAAGCCGCACGAAAAGAATTATCCGACGCACGATTTAGATTTAGCCGCGATAGTGTTTGCATTGAAAATTTGGCGTCATTACTTGTTTGGTGAGAAATGCCATATTTATACCGACCACAAAAGCTTGAAATATCTGATGAATTAGAAAGATTTGAATTTACGATAGCAAAGATGGTTAGAATTGCGAAAAGACTATGAATTAGTGATTGACTATCATTCAGGGAAAGCGAACGTAGTTGCTGATGCTTTGAGAAGAAAGTCCTTATTTTCTTTACGTGCTTTAGAAACACAATTAGCTTTCTCTGATGATGATTTGATAATAACCGAGTTGAAAGCGAGACCATTATTTCTACAGTAGATTTTTGAGGCTCAAAAATTTGATAATGAATTGCAACCAAAACAAGCTCAGTGTGAGTCAACTCCTGATTTAAAATTTCTAATAGGGCCCGATGACAGTTTGATGTTTCGTGATAGAATATGTGTACTAAGAAATTCTGAGCTCATTCGAAAGATTTTAAATGAAGCACACAGTAGTTGCTTATCAGTACATCCGGGAAGCACGAAAATGTATAATGATTTGAAATAGCTTTATTGGTGGCACGGCCTGAAACGAGATATCTCAGAACTTGTTTCGAAATGTTTTATTTGTCAGCAAATCAAAGCTAAGCATCAAGTGCCGTTAGGTTTATTACAGCCTATTATGATTCCTGAGTGGAAATGGGATAGAGTAACAATGGATTTCGTATCGGGTTTGCCCTTGTATCTGAAAAAGAAAGATGCAATCTGGGTTGTTGTTGATAGATTAATGAAATCAGCTCATTTCATTCCGATACGTATAGATTTCTAGCTTGATAAATTAGCTGAGCTGTATATTTCCGATATTGTGAGATTACATGGTGTTCCTTCATCTATTGTTTCAGATAGAGATCTAAGATTTACTTCGCGATTTTGGAAGAAATTGAGAAGAAGCTTTGGGTTTAAAGCTGCATTTTAGCATTGCATTTCACCCACAAACGAATGGTCAATCTAAACGAGTTATTCATATACTTGAGGATATGTTACGTTGGCATTCTTGAGTTTGAAGGTAGCTGGGAGAAATATCTACCGCTGATTAAATTTTCTTACAATAATAGTTTC
Source organism: Gossypium hirsutum (assembly GCF_007990345.1). NCBI lineage: Eukaryota > Viridiplantae > Streptophyta > Magnoliopsida > Malvales > Malvaceae > Gossypium > Gossypium hirsutum. Next base: position 48,864,343 of record NC_053427.1, read on the forward strand.
CAATTGAGTATAAAGATGGCAACGTACGAAGCTCTATACGGTCGTTAATGCTAAACACCATTGTACTGGAGTGAGCTCAGAGAAAATATGATTCACGGGTTGATCTGATCAGAGAGATTGAAGAAAAAGTGAAAGTAATTTGCGATAGCTTGAAGCGGCATCAGATCGTCAGAAATCGTACGCATATTTGAAACGGAAAGATATTGTGTTTCAGATCGGAGATAAAGTATTCCTAAAAGATTCACCGTGGAAGAAAATACTCAGATTCGGTAGAAAAGAAAAATTGAGTCCAAGATTCATCGAACCATATGAGATTATCGAGTGAATTGGGCTAGTGGCATATCGACTATATTTACCGTCTAAGTTAGAGAAAATAAATAATGTGTTTTATGTATCGATGCTTTGACAATATCGATCCGACCCTTCACATGTCATTTCCCCAACCGAGGTTGAAATTCAGTCTGATATGTCGTATGTTGAAGAACCGATTTAAATCAAAATAGTGGTTTTAGAACCACAAGTCTAAATCCAAAATACTCATTTTATTATAATTTTAATGTTTATAGCATGACAATATGCATGTGTGAAAATTTTGTAAAGAAATTTTCTCGTTTAAATCGTCAATTTGATAAAAAGGAGTAAATCGTGTAAAGTATAAAACTTGAGTTCTAATAGCTCAAGTTGTCTAATAGCTATAGAACCTTAAAGTTTATATCCATATGTGGTAAATAGCCCAATAGTGAGTTAGTGGATGATATTTGGTTTGGCATTATTGAAATATTGAATTAATAGTAAGGTTAATTTTGTAAATTGGTAAACAAAGATTAATTAAGTAAAAATGAAATGAATTTGGTTGTCCATCTTCACCATTTTAGCCAAATTTTACAAGAAGAGAAGACAAAGCTTTAGATTTTCATTCGGCTAAACAATTTTTGTAAATTAAGGTATGATTTCTGTCTCGTTTATATTGATTTTTATGTTTTAGAGATCGTTGCAACTAGTACTAGCTAGCCTAGGGACTATTTTGCAAAATTGTTAAAGCTTTTGAATGATGCCATTGATGAATATGTATGATTTTTGAATTTTGATGATGGATTTTGAATAGTTGTTGATAGTTAAATAAGTTCTGTAAAGTGATTTTTACAAAAATGTCAAAAAGGGATTAAATTGAGAAAATGTGAAATGTAGTGGTTAAAACTGTGAATAAATGAAAATTATGGGCTGCTAGGGGCACTATGATAATTTGGCTAGCATGAGTTAGTCTTGAATTTCATAAATTTTTGATTTTGTGAAATAAAGACTAAATTGAGAAAATGAGAAATTTGTGGGGCAAAAGTGTAAATGTGTTTTAAAGTGTATTTCGGACTAAATTGAATGAATAAATGATTGAATAAGCTAATTTTGAATATAATTAGATCAAGAAAACTGGAATACAAACTTGGATCGGGGAAAAGATAAAGTTATTGACTAATCGACTCGATTCGCTGTTTTCACATCTGAGGTAAGTTTGTATGTAATAAGCACTGTTATGATTATGCTTTTAATGCTTTGATCTTGCATAAATTGTATATACAAGACTACAATCATGTTTGGTGATGAATCATCTTTATATGGCACTTAGCGTGCGAGATCGAGATAGCTTCGACTATATATGGCACTTTGGTGTGCGATATTCGACATAGCTTCGGCTATATATGGCACTTAGTGTGCGATTTGAGATAGCTTCATCTATGTACGACACTTAGTGTACGAGATATCGAGTATGGCACTTAGTCTGCGAGACATTGAGTATTCAACTGCATTTCGTCTATGTATGAACTTGTTATGGATTGGTACAGGTATGTACATGTATATTATGAGCTTAAAACCGAAGAAGTTACAAAGTTTTTATATAAGCTTATGAATAAGCAGATGAAAGGTTTGTTAGTAAACATAAAATATATTATATTACGCTTAGATTGATGAATGTTATATTTGTGATTAGTTAAATTTATATCATACGAGCTCACTAATCTTATTAGCTTACTTTGTGTATTTTCCCGTGTTTTATAGTGATATCGAAGCTAGCTCAGATTTGGGAATCGTCAGAGACTTCATTGCACTATCAAATATCTATTTTTGTTCTTTTGAAGTTATGTATATATTGTATATGGCATGTATAGGCTTGAGTTATTTTGAGTATGTTTGATGAACATGTGTTTTTAGGCCAATTTAGCTTGTGATTTTGAATTTGTTAATGTAGTAAGTTGTGTAAATGGCTTTGTTTTAAGTTAGGTAATTGAACTATATGGAGTGAATGAAGTTGAATTGATAATGCATGTTGGAATGGTTTAACCATATGAATTATATATGTGAATTGTGCTTATTAAGGCAAGTTGAATTGATAGGTAATTAAATAGTTAAATGGCATTGAGTTGAGTATTGAATTGGTTGAAATGGATGTTGTAGATTGTGTATTGGTTGATGAATTTTGGCTGCATATTTGTGTATTAAATGATACCGTTTTGATTGTTTAAGTGAGCATGAATAAGGGTGGCAAGTTGGTATTGCAAATGGCCTATTTTTGTCCACATAGGCAGAGACACGGGTGTGTGTCTTAGTTGTGTGTGACACACGGTCATGTTACATGGTCGTGTGTCCCCTGGTGATGAAATTGAAATGAAGTCAGTATGCTCCACACGGTCTCACACACGTGCGTGTGACTGGCCGTGTGGTACAAGTCAACATACTCCTTAATTGGCACAAGGCCTAGAACACGGGCGTGTGACTTGACTGTGTTGCATAAGTCAGTATACCCTACAGTTTTGGCATGGCCTAGCACACGGGCGTGTGTTGCCACTTCGAAGGGCACACGGGCTAGACACATGAGAGTGTGGTTGGCCGTGTGATCCAAGTCAATATGTATGCCCTGTTTCCACACGGCCTATGACACAGGTGTGTCTGAAGCTGTGTGAGGCACGCGACCTGTTCACACGAGCGTGTGACCCCTGTATGGCTAAAATTTTTTTAAGTTTCCAAAATTTTCATATGTTATCAATTTAGTCTCGAACCACTTTTAAAGCATGCTTAAGGCCTCGTGGGACCTTACATGGGACAATATGATTGTGTTGAATGATTTATGAGAATGAATGCTCTATAATTGATAAATGTATGCTATATGTTGTGAATTGATCGGTAATACCTCGTAACCCTACTCCGGCAACAGATATGGGTTAAGGGTGTTACAGGGAAGAATAAAGAACAATATGATGTGTCAAAGTATTTTCATGCTTGAAACTATGTTGATTCTTACTATTCTTGAATTTCATACCTGTCCCAAGCCTTAAAACGTTACAACCCGAAAAGTCCTATGTGATCTAGGTAGACTTATTTATGAATTGACATCGTATTAAACAATTGCATTTTTGAATCTTTGTATTCTGCTAGGATAATCAAATTACCTATATGATTTGTTGATGGACTCATATGTTTGAAAACCTTAATGTTTGTATACCTTGTAATATACTGAACTTAGGTGTTTGATATTAAAAGTGGTAAATCAGTTATATATCATGTCAAGATTATGTGTAAATATGAAATGCCTAATTATGTACTCTAAAACCAACGTTTGTACTATACTTTCTCAAGGGTCATCTATTAATTTGTTGTTTTTGTTGCTTTGCTTAAGGACAAGTAATGGCTTAAGTGTAAGGAAGTTTGATCTGCCATAATACGGTGTAGCAGATTAAATTAGTTTTCACACTTGAGGAGCTTGAATTTTTATTATGCTTTACTTAAGTTTTGATAGTTTAGTTTAAATTCAATAAAAAAGGGTATTTTGAGTATTGTATTAACCAAAGGGGCCGGATGAGCCCTAATGTTGAGCTAACATACTTAGTGAGTGTACAGGAGACATTCTAAGGGCATATAAACTCAATATTGATTGTTGTGTTGCAACACAAGAAATTCTATGTCCCAACATAAGAAGCAGAATGCAAGAATCTCTATATTGTCTTCGGTGTCGTGACATAACATGGGATGTTGCAACACACCCATAAAGCTACCCTGAACCTAAGCATGTTGCCTTTAATGTCGTAACTGTAACACCCCGAACCCGAGACCGACACCGGAGTCGGACACGAGATGTTAACAAACTTTGAAAAAAATTTTCCAGACACTGCCCAGTCTGAGTACTAGTCGCTTCAAAAATCATATCTTGAGTTTCACAACCCGAAAATCAGTTTTGTGATTTTCCCTGAAACTAGACTCATGTCCCCACCTATGTATTTTTTCTAGAATTTTTGGTCGGGCCAATTAGTACGGTTTATTAGTCAAAGTCTCCCATGTTACAGGAGTCGACTACACTGACCTTTTCCCATTACGACTTGGATATCACTCTGCACAGAGCTTCAATACTGATTCCGTTTGTTTCTATGGAAACTAGACTCAGAGAGGAATCCATACATATATGGTATGACCCCTAATTATCTCTGGTCAATTTATAGTGAATTTCAAAGTCGGAACAGGGAATCCAGAAACTGTTCTGGCCCTGTTCCACAAGAACCCGAATATCTCTTACTGTACTGTTCCTATGATTGTTTCGTTACTTCCATATGAAAGCAGATTCATCAAGGTTCGATTACATAATTTATTCACTATTTAATTCCACTCCTACGAATTCTTGTGATTTTTCCAATCCACACCACTGCTGCTATCAGCTTCTGTTTTCAAAGTAAACCTTACCTAATTTGGGGTTTCATGGACCAACTAGGGCCTTGTCATACATAAGCCCACATATGATCATACTTAGCCATTCCAGTGGCTGATCATTTGCTCAACACTTCCATTCCAACTATATTTACATCATGAAACCATCTATACATTCATAAACACGAATGGTCTAATGCCATACTCCACTTCTACAAGCCATTTTCGCATGGCTGTACACTTATACATTTCATAAAGTACTCGAAAAACAACAATGGGTAGTCCTATACATCCCATATCAAGATTCAACCAAAATAGTACCCAAAAGAGCCTTTGATAGTGTGGGCGACTTCGACTTCAAGATCCCGAGTCCGATAGCTGGAGAACCAAAAATCTATAAAACAGAGGAGCAGTGTAACGAGTAAGCAATTTATGCTTAGTAAGTTTTGAGCAAGGAATTCCAGCATAAACAAAGAATAACACACATTTAGCTAAACGGAATATTTCATAATACGCAATTTATCGATATTAAACTTGCTTCACAACATTAACAACCCTTATGCACATACACAATAGACTAACTTAGCCGAAGGCCGATAGCTCGTTTATCAACTGAGCGAACATTTATTTGTAAGGGCTCGATTAAATTCAACACATACGTAACATATCCCCATATTGGGATGTTTTTCGAGTATTCGCTGGAATTTTACAGCAAGCTCATTCATTACCAAATCACGTACCTTCGGGATTTAACCGGATATAGCTCCTCGTTCAAATGCCTTCGGGACATAGCCCGGTTTTAGTAACTCACACAATGCCTTCGGGACATAACCCGGATTTAACAACTCGCACGAATGCCTTCGGGACTTAACCCGGATTTAATAACTCGCACGAATGCCTTCGGGACTTAACCCGGATTTAATAACTCGCACGAATGCCTTCGGGACTTAACCCGGATTTCGTATCTCGCACAAAGGCCTTCGGATCTTAGTCCGGATATATTCACTTAGCACAAAGCCTTCGGGACTTAGCCCGGACAGCATTCAATTAATCATGCACATCTAACAATAATTCATGGCACATTCATATTTCATTTTCGTTTACGAAACTCAAACACAAGGCACATATTGTCCTTGCACATTCAGCTCAATAGCCACACATAGAGCATGATTTAATCACATCGAAATTTAAGCTCTCTTACTCAAGAACTTACCTCGGGTGTTGTCGAACGATTCCGCTAGCTATTCAACCACTTTTTCCTTCCCTTTATCGGTTTTATTTCCCCTTTGCTCTTGAGCTTAGTCAAACAAATAAATTGATTTCATCATTTAGGCATCAAAAGATGAACACAAGGCACTTAGCCCATATTTATACATTAGACATTAAAGTCTCATACATGCAAAAATCATGCATCAACACAACATATTAGCTAATTTCTTTCCCCTTGGCCGAATATGCATGTCCATTTTTGGGGTCGATTTCAACACTTAATACACACATATACACACTAGTAAAGCATCCTCCCCCTTTTCATCAATTTAACACATGCATTGCTCATTAACATGCAAAGTTACATTCGGCCTTAGCACACATCTTGCTAGCCGATTCTTCTCCATTTAGCAACCAATGCACATATGTGCTCACACAAAAATGCTAAAAAGGAGGTTCAAGAATCATCAAGCCATCATCACATGCATCATTAACAAGCTTCATATTTTGCATGCAATGGCATTAACACAACCTCCACCTAGGCCGAATCTTAACTCATCCTCATGCCTCATCACCACAACATCAAACATCAACCAAGAATGATGCATCCATGGTCAAGTGCCATTTCCATCACATAGCAAGATTTAGACCATGGGTTAGGTAGAACTCAAGCTAACAACTAAAACATGCATGCCTCTCATGGAACATCATCAAACATACCTTAGCCTAGCTACATGCATGGCCGAATCTCTTCACCTTTCTTCTTCTTTCCTCCTTAAAATTTTTGGCCAAGGATGAACCAAAGGATGAGAAAATTTTTCTTTGTTTTTCTTTCTAGTTTTGGCAAGCATGAAGATGAGAAAAGGATGAACAAAATTCCCCCTTTCTCTTCTTTAGCTCACGGCAATGGGGGGACAAACACTACACACACATTTTTTTTTCTTTTGTTTTCCATTTCTTTATTACCCATACTCCTTATTTTATTCTTCCATTAACAAAACATGTTTCATGACATGTTTTGCCCATCATTCCTTGTCATGGCCGGCCACTACTCATTAGGGGGGGAAATTTGACATGCAAGTCCCCCCCTTTGTCCACATGCACTAATAGGTCCTCACACATTGACCTATCACATTTTTGAATTTTCTCACATAAGTCCTATTGACTAAATTCACATGCAATCAACCAAATCGAAGCTTGAAATTTTCACACATTCATAATTACATATTCTACACAATAAGTATCACATTCAAACATTTCGGTGACTCGGTTTAGCAGTCCCGAAACCACTTCCCGACCAGGGTCAACTTTGGGCTGTCACAGTAACACAGGCACTAAGGTGTCATGACATCGGTCCTATACGGGAAATACTTATGAGCCAGGGGCATTTTGGGCCGCACAATCAAAAGTTAAACATGAAAATGTCAACCGACCTGGGGTTAAGGACAACGACAACCCTAACTCTATAAATAGGTTCTTAAACACTTGTTAAAGACAGCTTTGGATATTCTAAGTTTTTCTTTGTAAATTTAGTCTTTAGTTTTTCCTTTCTTTTAGGCTTTAGGTTTATTTTAGTTCTTTCTATTTTGTGTTACTCGAAGTAAGGTTGAACGTCCGATCGAATGTTTTGGTAAGAGTTGATAAATTTATTTTCCCTACTGACTTTATTGTGTTAGACTTTGAAGTAGATAAGGAAGTTCCAATCATCCTAGGGAGACCTTTCCTAGCCATTGGAAGAACATTGATAGATGTGCAAAAAGGAGAACTCACAATAAGAGTTCAAGATGATAAGGTAACATTTAACGTTCTGAAGGCGATGGAATTTCCCGATCCGATGGAGGAATGTTCAGTAATGGAGGAATTAGAAACCTTAGTTTCTATAGAATGCAAGAGAAATTTTGAAAAAGAATCGTTGGAGAAAATTTTAGGGTCTGAACCTGTGAAAGATGAAAAAGGTAATGAAGGTATGGCTTTGATGGAAGCTAACTCGAGGAGTTATGTTCAACCATTACGGTCTGAACCGCTAGAGTTGGAAATTCGGGAATTTCTACAACCCAAGTTATCAATCGAGGAACCGCCTAAGCTTAAACTAAAACTACTTTTGTCCCATTAAAAGTACGTTTATTTAGGTAATAGTTCTACTTTACCTATGCTTGTTTCAGTAGAACTAAAAAAACACCAAGATGTACAATTGATTGTTGTTTTAAAGAAATTTAAAAAAGCAATTGGTTAGACCAAAGCTGACATACAACGTATATGCCATTCCTTCTGTATACATAAGATTATTTTAGAGGAAAGCAAGTCAGGGAGAATCGATGGGCAAAGGAGACTTAACCTTATCATGAAAGAGGTAGTACAAAAAGATGTAATCAAATGGTTAGATGCGGGAATTATCTACCCCACCTCAGATAGTTCTTGGGTAAGTCCGGTACAATATGTACCAAAGAAAGGTGGAATTATGATTGTCAAGAATGAACAAAATGAGTTAATCCCAATGAGAACTATCACAGGTTAGAGAATCTGTATTGACTACAGAAAGTTGAATAAAGTCACTCGTAAGAATCAATTTTCGTTGCCTTTTATGGATCAAATGTTAGATCGACTAGAAGGTAACAAATTTGACTTGTTTTTATATGGATATTCAGGATACAACCAAATAGTTGTAGCCCCAAAAGACCAACATAAAACTACTTTTACTTTCCCATACAGTACATTTGCTTTTAGGCGAATGCCTTTAAGCTTATGTAATGCACCTGCCATATTTCAACAATGTATGATGCCAATTTTCACTTATATGGTTGAAAATTTTGTTGAAGTTTACATGGATGATTTTTTTTATTTTTGGTAACACTTATGATTATTATTTGAATAATTTGGCTAAGGTACTTAAAAGATGCGAGGAGACGAATCTTGTCCTTAATTGGGATAAATGTCATTTTATGGTTAAGGAGGGAATTGTCTTAGGACATAAAATTTCCAAAAACAGAATTGAAGTGGATAAAGCAAAGGTGAATGTAATTGAAAGATTACCACCTCCAGTTAGTGTGAAAGGAGTTAGAAGTTTCTTAGGACATATTGGTATTTATCGTAGCTTTATCAAAGGTTTTTCAAAAAATTCTAAACATTTGTGTATGCTTTTAGAAAAATGTATTGTTATTATTTTAACAAAGCGTGTTTAGAAGCTTTTGAAGAATTAAAAATTTGATTAATCTCAGCCCCAATAATTGTTACACTTGATAGGAACTCACCTTTTAAGTTGATGTGTGATGCAAGCAATTTCGCTGTTGGAGCTGTGATGGGTTAAAGAAGAAGCCAAGTGTTTCATCCTATATACTATGCAAATAGAACTTTGACAAAAGCCCAGCTCAATTATATGGTAGCTGAAAAAGAACTCTTTGTTATAGTTTTTACTTTAGACAAGTTTTGTTCATATCGTATAAGTACCAAAATTATAGTGTTTACCAAGCATGCGGCCATGAAGTACTTACTCACGAGGAGAAATGCTAAACCAAGTCTATTTCGATGGATACTTTTGCTCCAAGAATTTGACTTTGAGATCCAAGATAGAAAAGGTGTTGAAAATCGTGTAGCTGATCATTTTTCAAGGCTAGAAAAAAATCAGGTAACTTCTTCACTTGTTCCAATTAATGAGAATTTTCCTGATGAGCATATCTTAGAGGTAAGTCGAATCTATGGAACACCTTGGTTTGTTGATTTTTCCAATTATTTAGCATGTGGAAAAATTCCTTTAGAAATGACATACCAGCAAAGGAAGAAATTCCTTCATGATATTGATATTATTTCTGGGAGAATTCATTTTTATTTAAACAATGTGCAAATAACATAATCAGGAAGTGCATATCTGGAAGTGAGATTCACGAGATTTTGTATTACTATCATTCATCTCCAAGTGGGGGACACTTTGGTGGTTCTTACACTATAACAAAGATTTTACAAGTAGTATTCTTTTGGCCTACAGTGTTTAAAGATGCGTATGCATATGTGAAAAACTGTGATAGATGCCAAAGAACCGGAAACATATCAAGGAGGAACGAGATGCCCTTGACAAATATTTTAGAGGGATAATTATTGAACGTATGGGGCATTGATTTTCTAGGCTTATTTCCTTCTTTTTATAGGAGCAAGTATATTTTGGTAGTCATGGATTATGTATCCAAGTGGGTTGAAGCCAAGGCATACCCAACAAATGATGCGAAGGCAGTTATGCGACACGTATATAAGCATGTATTTATACAGTTTAGGACTCCTAAAGCTAAAATTAGCAATGAAGGATCTCACTTTGTAAATAAATGGCTTAAGTGGTTGCTTGACAAGTACGACGTGAAACATAAAATTGCTATTGCCTATCACCCACAGTCAAATGGGCAAATTGAAATGGTGAATCGTGAAATCAAAGGTATTCTTGAAAGGGTAGTGCAGCCTAACAGAAAATGTAACACCCTGAATTTGGGGCCTAGAAGAGTTGGGCTTTGAGTCTGGGATTCGGATAGAAGAAAACCTGAATAATTAAGAAGTTTTAAATATTATTGTTTAAGAAAAAATTTTGAATTAAATTACTACTAGAAAATTTTTACTGTATTTATTATTACGGATATTTTAAATTTTTATGAAATTTTAATTAGTATTATGAGATAAAATTATTATTATTAGAAGAATATTACTGTATGTATGTTTGAAAAATTTTATGAAAATTATTATTACTTACTGTATTATTTATATTTGAAATTTTTATTATTAGATATATTTATAAAAATATTGTTTTTTTGGTGTTTAAACTCTAGGAAAAAAATTGTTTTAATTTTTGCCTCATAGAGGGAATCTGGGCATGAGGCTTATAAAATAAATTGGGAGTGACTGGGCATGAAGAAGTGTACCTGGCCCAGTGGTTAGCATGATAGGTAGTGGGAAGGAGAGCTGGAGTTCGACTCCTAGCATGTTCAAAAGGGTTTTATTTTTTCTTTATATCAGGGAACGATGCAGGGAAGCCTTATATATAGTTGGGGTTAAAAGGCAACACAAAGGGAAGCTCGGTCTAGTGGCAGAGGCGTTGGGAGTACAGTATAATGCCTAGGTTCGAGTTGCGTGGAAGGCGAAATTCCCCTTTTATTTTTAAGTGGACCAAAGCTTCAGCAGGTAAGGTTTATAATTAATTGTAACCATATATTAATAAAGGAGAAAGCGTGGTGCAGTGGCCAGCAGCTTGGGCAAAGGCGCAAGGGTGCAAGGCGGACGGAGGTCTAGGGTTCGAACTTCATCTCGCCCAAGCAAGGTTGGGATTTTTGCTGCAAACGGTGGGCCTGATCGGTCAAGAGTTTGAATGGAATTCAAACATTGAATTTGGCCAAAAATCAAGGAGCAATTCGGGGAATTGGAATTTAGGAAGAATTCCTATGCCGAAATACACTCACTCGGCCATAGCTAATAAGTGCCGTATATTTTGGCCTTTAGGATTCAGCTTTTTCTTCTTCTTTTCCTTCTTTTCTTTTCTCTTCATCTACTTTCTCTTCTTCTTTTCCTCCATAGCTGAATCCTTCTACTATTTTACTCATCTCCACTTTCTAATCATTTGTTCCTAAGCTTTATACACAAAAGCCGAAATCCCGAAAGCCTATATTTCTTCTGTGCTGATTTCTCCTAGCCAAACCCTCTGATTCTTCTCCATCCTGTGGCTGATTCTTTCTTCTTCTAAACCCTAAAGTTCTAACGACAAAGCCATTACTAAACTCTCATATCTCATCTTCTTCACTATTTCAAAAAGCCAAAAACCCCATAGTTTAAGAGCATAGCCGAATCTTTAGACCAAAAAAGGACCGACTTCTACTAGGGTTTGAAGGTTAGATATACATCAGAATCGAATAAGAACTAAAGTGGAACTGTATATACATCAGAATCGAATAAGAACTAAAGTGGAACTGTTAGCTGAAGGAACCGGTGGTAAGTTTTCGAAACTATTTCTTTATTTCGGGAGTTAAGAAAAGCCGAAATCCTTATGGGTGGCTAGCGTTTTGGACTAAGGGTTTTGTACCTCTTGGGGTTAAATACGTAGTTCATTTTTGATATTTAGATTGACGTGTTAGTAATCCAATCGTAGGTAGTTCGTGTGAGGATCTCGCCAACGTACCGTTCTAAATCAGGTGTGTATCGAACACCCTCTCATAGTTCAAATTGGCAAAAGCCGAAATGCCGAAAATCTGACATTTCGTGGGCTTGTGAGTGTATGAGTGCTCACAAGACGTTTAGAAATCATTAGATCTGAAATCACAAAGTGGTAAGTTAGTCGTGTGTGAAATTTTGGTGCACTTCGGTAATTGGGCCTCGATAGGCTAAAACTGGGCCCAATGGGCTTACAAGCCCATACGGGTAAAATAATAAAAAAAATAGGCAATAAGTATGCTTTTTGAGACTGTGGAATCGAAACTGCTTAAACCGGTAAACTGATCATAAAACTTGAATTAAATGGGCTTAAATTGCTAGTGGACATTGTAGGGCCCATTAGGGGTTTTAGGGCCCAATGGCTAAAATTGTGAAATTGAGGTAAATAAATTATTGCGATGACAAATAGGCTAGTAAGGATAGTAACATTCGTGAAAAACCTTAAAACTGATAAAATTACTGAAATACCTTTATAGGTAGAAAATTTACAGATTTACCCCTAAGAGCAAAATTACTGATATACCCCTAAGGTTAAGGTTGACCTGAATGCATGTTTGACTGTTAATATTTGCTGCATGCCATGTTATTATTATCTGATGCATGGGACTGGGTTATTGATTGAGGAAGTACTGAAAGTGGCTTATCCACGTACTGGAGGCTTTGACTCAACTTACTGATATATAAGCAGCAATGCTGCAACTGTGGAGTGTAGGGCTGGGTGGGTTGAGCTATTCTCCACATGGAGTGTAGGGCTGGGTGGGTTTAGCTATTCTTCACATGGAGTGTAGCGGTTGGTTATTAGCTGGGTTGGGCTTGCATACACGAATATGTCTGTTTGTTCTGGAATGGGCCTATAGGCCATACTATTATCTGAAAAGGGGCTAAGGCCCAGTTACTGTATTCTGAAAAGGGCTTGGCCCAGTACATACTGTTATCTGAATAGGGCTTAGGCCCAATGGGCTGGAGCTGACTTGCGCTTTGGATGGGTTTTCCATACACACTGAGTTTTCCAAACTCACCCCCTTTCTCTTCCATCCTTGCAAGTGAGCCCTAGTTGGTGGACTTGGAGTTGGGCGGGATTCAAAATGGCCACGAAGATTAAATTTCTGGTTTTTAAATAAGTTTCAATTAGCTCCCTTTTAAATTTCGCATTTATTTTTTTGATTATTTCTATTTTGGTTAAAGTTGTAATAAGGCTGCTTTATTATTTTTATTTTGGGTTTTTAAATTACTTAAATCATTTTCAACTTGAGATTCACATCACTTAAATTGATTCCTTGAAATTGGTTAACTCTGGGTTTATAAAAAATTACTTGTTTCAAACAGACACGACAACCAAACGTCCTAGAAACAAAACTTTTCAAAGTACAACAAAGGTCACATTTTTCTAAACCCTTAACAATCGATAATGGATAGGACTCACACTAGTGAATTGGAACATTTCTCTTAAAACTTCATTAATGGTTTTTGCAAAGCTCACCCAAACTTTAGTAAACTAGGTAACTTGGTTAGTGGCAGGTAATGTGACACACCGGATTCGGTCGTAACGTCTAGGCCGGGTTTGAGGTGTTACATTTAGTGGTATCAGAGCCAAGTTGCAACAACTTGCTGTAGATCGAGTCCAAAAAGGCTTTCAAAAATTTTTAATCCCAAGAAGGGTATTTTTGGAAAAAAATCTAATTTTCTGGAAAATTTTTGTTTTAAAGAGACTTTTTTTTTCTTCAAAATACACATGTTTTGAGAATTTGATTTTAGAAAGGTTTGATTCTTCTAAGTTTTCTGAAATCTGATGTGGCACACTAAATCCCCAGCACCAAGTCTGTAAGTACTTTTGCCTTAAATACTGTACTATACTAAAACCTTATTGTAGATAGGATTGAGACTTTACTATGATACTGTCGCTAGGTTAATACTGAAACCATAGAGACTGAGATAGTAGGTACTAAAAACCCAAAAAGATTGAGACTGTAGCTAGGCTATGATTCTGTAAAGAACAAAAACTCTAAAATACTATCTCTGCATAAGACATGAATAAATAGTAAAAATTTTTGAGATCTTTGTAGTTATTTTATATGTGTACTGGTAATGTAGAGTATTGATATGGATTCTGAGGGTTAGCAAAGTCTGCCAACTTCGAGTAGTGGTAACTCGGAGCTTGGTATTGAGGCACTGGCAGAGTTAGTAAGGAAAGTGGTAGAGGAAGTATTGGATACCAAAATTAAGGAAATTAGGGAAATGCTTCAAGTAGGGTGCTTAGAGTGTAAGAAAAGGAAGGATCCTAGTTCCCAGAGAACAGAGCCTCGTTCTGTGAAACATGTTAAGACACGACCAAACTTTCCGACATGCAAGAACTGCAACAGGCGTCATCCGGATGAGTGTCATAGGAAGACAGGAGCATGCTTTGATGCGGGTCACGGGGACATCGAGCTTAAGATTGCCAAGCTTATTCTAGTTAGGAGTGCGGGATGTTTGGGTACGAATTGTATACGTGTGCGATAAAGTGTTTATTTATTTCGGTAATTAGATGTTCTGGGTCGTATTAAAATTATTTAGATTAGAGTGCTCAGCGGTAGCTTAGTAGCATAGTGTTACACAATTATTTTAGTTTTGGAAATTTCGAGGACGAAATTTCTTTAAGAAGGGTAAAGTTGTAACATCCTGAATTTGGGGCCTAAAGGAGTTGGGCTTTGAGTCTGGGATTCGGATAGAAGAAAACCTGAATAATTAAGAAGTTTTAAATATTATCGTTTAAGAAAAAATTTTTGAATTAAATTACCACTAGAAAATTTTTACTGTATTTATTATTACGGATATTTTAAATTTTTATGAAATTTTAATTAGTATTATGAGATAAAATTATTATTATTAGAAGAATATTACTATATGTATGTTTGAAAAATTTTATGAAAATTATTATTATTACTTACTGTATTATTGATATTTGAAATTTTTATTATTAGATATATTTATAAAAATATTGTTGTTTTGGTGTTTAAACTCTAGGAAAAAAATTGTTTTAATTTTTGCCTCATAGAGGGAATCTGGGCATAAGGCTTATAAAATAAATTGGGCAAGACTAGGCATGAAGAAGTGTACCTGGCCTAGTGGTTAGCATGCTAGGTAGTGGAAAGGAGAGTTGCGGTTCGACTCCCAGCATATTCAAAAGTTTTTTAGTTTTTCTTTATATCAGGGAACGATGCATGGATGCCTTATATATAGTTGGGGTTAAAAGGTAACACAAAGGGAAGCTCAGTCCAGTGGCATAGGCGCTGGGAGTGTAGTATAGTGCCCAGGTTCGAGTTGTGTGGAAGGCGAAATTCCCCTTTTATTTTTAAGCGGACCAAAGCTTCAGCAGGTAAGGTTTATAATTAATTGTAACCATATATTAGTAAAGGAGAAAACGTGGTACAGTAGCCAGCAGCTCAGGCGAAGGTGCAAGGACGCAAGGCGGACGGAGGTCGGGGTTCGAGCTTCATCTCGCGCACGCAAGGTTGGGATTTTTGCTGCAAATAGTAGGCTGATTGGTCAAGAGTTTGAACGGAATTCAAACATTGAATGTGGCCAGAAATCAAGGAGCAATTCGGGGAATTGGAATTTAGGAAGAATTCCTATGCCGAAATACACTCACTCGGCCATAGCTAATAAGTGCCATATATTTTGGCCTTTAGGATTCAGTTTTTTCTTCGTCTTTTCCTTCTTTTCTTTTCTTTTCTTTTCTCTTCATCTACTTTCTCTTCTTCTTTTCCTCCATAGTCGAATCCTTCTACTATTTTTCTCATCTCCACTTTCTAATCATTTGTTCCTAAGCTTTATACACAAAAGCCGAAATCCAGGAAGCCTATATTTCTTCTGTGCCGATTTCTCCTATCCAAACCCTCTGATTCTTTTCCATCCTGTGGTCGATTCTTTCTTCTTCTAAACCCTAAAGTTTTGACGAAAAAGCCACTACAAAACTCTCATATCTCATCTTCTTCACTATTTCAAAAAGCCGAAAACCCTATAGTTTAGGGGCATAGCTGAATATTTAGACCAAAAAATGACCGACTTCTACTAGGGTTTGAAGGTTAGATCTACATCAGAATCGAATAAGAACTAAAGTGGAATCGTTGGCTGAAGGAACCGGTGGTAAGTTTTCGAAACTATTTCTTTATTTCGGGAGTTAAGAAAAGCCGAAACCCTTATGGGTGGCTAGCGTTTTGGACTAAGGGTTTTGTGCCTCTTTCTGTTTGGTTGTGTAAGCGTTATCATGGACAAGAAGACGTATAGAAAAGGGCTTGAAGACTAATTCGGTTGGCTCATCAGATATAACCCATATTTCGGCAAAAGTTAAAGAACTTTGGGATCTAAGGCTGTGTTGGCCGAATATGGTAAGGGGTTAAATATGTAGTTCATTTTCGATATTTAGATTGACGTGTTAGTAATCCAATCGTAGGTAGTTCGTGTGAGGATCTCGCCAACGTACCGTTCTAAATCAGGTGTGCATCGAACACCCTCTCATAGTTCAAATTGGCAAAAGCCGAAATGCAGAAAATCTGGCATTTCGTGGGCTTGTGAGTGTGCAAGTTCTCACAAGACGTTTAGAAATCGTTAGATCTGAAATCACAAAGTGGTAAGTTAGTCGTGTGTGAATTTTTGTGCACTTCAGCAATAGGGCCTCGATAGGCTAAAATTGGGCCTAATGGGCTTACGGGCCCATACGGGTAAAATAATAAAAAAATAGGCAATAAGTATGTTCTATTAGACTGTGGAATCGAAACTGCTTAAACCGGTAAACTGGTCATAAAACTTGAATTAAATGGGCTTAAATTGCTGGTGGACATTGTAGGGCCCATTAGGGGTTTTAGGGCCCAATGGCTAAAATTGTGAAATTGAGGCAAATAAATTATTGCGATGACAAATGGGCTAGTAAGGACAGTAACATTCGTGAGAAATCTTAAAACTGATAAAATTACTGAAATACCTTTATAGGTGGAAAATTTATAGATTTACCCCTAGGAGCAAAAGTAATGATATACCCCTAGGGTTAAGGTTGACCTGAATGCATGTTTGACTGTTACAATTTACTGCATGCCATGTTATTATTATCTGATGCATGGGACTGGGTTATTGATGGAAGAAGTACTGAAAGTAGCTTGTCCACGTACTAGAGGCTTTGCCTCAACTTACTGATATCTGAGCAGCAATGCTGCAACTGTGAGTGTAGGGCTGAGTGGGTTGAGCTATTCCCCACATGGAGTGTAGGGCTGGTACGGGTGGAGTGTAGTGGTTTGTTATTAGCTGGGTTGGGCTTGCATACATGAATATGTCTATTCTGTTCTGGAATGGGCCTATGGGCCATACTGTTATCTGAAAAGGGGCTAAGGCCCAGTTACTATATTTTGAAAAGTGCTTCGGCCCAGTACATACTATTATCTGAATAGGGCTTAGGCCCAATGGGCTTGAGCTGACTTGGGCTTTGGATGGGTTTTCCATACACACTAAGTTTTCCAAACTCACCCCCTTTCTCTTCCATCCTTGCAGGTGAGCCCTAGTTGGTGGACTTCGAGCTGGGCGGGATTCAGAGTGGCCACGAAGATTAAATTTCTGGTTTTTAAATAAGTTTCAATTAGCTCCCTTTTAAATTTTGCCTTTATTTTTTTCATTATTTCTCTTTTGGTTAAAGTTGTAATAAGGCCGCTTTATTATTTTTATTTTGGGTTTTTAAATTACTTAAATCGTTTTCAACTTGAGATTCGCATCACTTAAATTGATTCCTTGAAATTGGTTAACTCTGGGTTTATCAAAAATTACTTGTTTCAAACCGACACGACAACCAAACATCCTCGAAACAAAACTTTTCAAAGTACAACAAAAGTCACGTTTTTCTAAACCCTTAACAATCGATAATGGATAGGACTCACATTAGTGAATCGGAACATTTCTCTTAAAACTTCATTAATGGTTTTTGCAAAGCTCACCCAAACTTTAGTAAACTAGGTAACTTGGTTAGTGGTAGGTAATGTGACACACCGGATTCGGCCGTAACATCTAGGCCGAGTTTGGGGTGTTACAGAAAAGATTGGTCTCGTAGACTCGATGATGCTCTATAGGCCTATCGAATTACTTTTAAGACGCTGTTAGGAATGACTCCCTATCGACCAGTTTTTGGAAAGGCTTGTCATTTGACTCCTTATCGACCAGTTTTTGGAAAGGCATGTCATTTGTCGCTTGAGTTGGAAAATAAAGCTCACTGTGGCTTGAAACAATTGAATTTGGATCTTAAGCAAGCTGGTGAGAGAAGGATGCTACAACTTGATGAGTTGGAATAATTGAAGTTATTTTCATACGAGAATTTCAAGATGTGTAAAGAAAAATATAAGAGATGGCATGACAATTGTATATAACCTCGTGAATTCAAAAAGAGTCAGAAGGTCTTATTGTTTAATTCAAGGCTAAGGTTATTCCCTAGGAAGCTCAAATCTCGATGGAAAGGACCTTATACCATCTACAAAGTTTATTCATGTGGAGATGTAGAATTGTACAAAAACCATGGAGGTATGTTTAAAGTTAACGGTCAACGTATCATGCACTATTATGATTGTAACCTCCCAAACCTGACCTAGACATTATTGCTAGATTGAGAAGGCTACATTAGCCACCGAAATGGCTAAGCTAACTTACATTACTTTTGAAGACCTAAAATAAACTCATTTTAAAGAAAACCGTAGTTGTACTTTAAGTTAGCATAAAAGCATTCATTCATTAGATCGTGTATACTTAGGATTCATTTTATTTTTGATAGTGTTGTTTTAGAAAAACAATTTTCTTGTCACTCTTCTTTAAGAAAAAAAACTCGATGTTAAACTAATACATCGGAAAAACCATTTTTCAAGTCATTTTGGAATCTTAGTTGCCTTATCGATTTGTTTTTCAAAAATGGTTCCTTTGCAATGCAACGAAAACTAGGGAACAATATAAATTTTTACTTAAGCTCAATATCATGCATTATACGGCTATTGTGCTTGAGAAATCCATGCATGCAAAAATCCCCAAAAAAAAGTTACCAAGCCACAGACCACAAGTAATTAAAGATTACAAGCCAAAACCAATAAAGACGTAATAATACTTATTAAGAATAGTTCAAGGTCCAAGGTGATTCTCCGAATGCCGAGCCCAGTCCTAATTTTGAGGTTTACCTGAAAAGTTAAACACTATTAGGGTGAGCTTATGAAAAGCTCAGTGTGAGTCAAACAATTATTTAAACAAACATAAATATCAAATGCAGTGAAACAGATTAGCTTTAATAGAAGAAAGCATAACAATCATAGGAATTTCATATCATTATATAGTCACTATCAAATTGATGTCAAACAGTGTATGTGCATAGGTCATCATTCATTCGAGTAACAATTATTAATTTTGATACCATTCAATACAACTCAATACAATACGTAGCATAAACCAATAACATTTGAGTATGTCGCTATCATTATGCAATGTAAAAAGGTTCCTACCCATACCATCCGCTACACACCACGAGTTCCCCAGAACTTGTCATTCAAACTCCAAAACATTATGGGCTAAAGCTCGTTATGGTTCAAACCACTAATAACAATATGCAAAAAAAAATTCCAGTAAGAATGCAAACAAGCTGCCAATAAAAATGTGATAAATTGCCATTCCCTCGATACTCTAGGTGCAGTGCACTGACTATGAATAATGCAGACATAATATGCAGTTGGTACTCCACAGAACTCCTCCGTCAACCACAAAATCCCAACCTAATGCATATGCAATATGTCACACAATCTCATACATAATCATACCTCAATACCTTTCACATTCATTTGACATGCTTAGCATGTCCTTAATAATCACATACTTTCAATAAATGGAAACACTGTTCCAATCTTTCAAATTACCATTGTGTTGGTATCAATTTCACATACTTTACGGTTTTTTATTTGTGCATAAATAGCACCCTTTTCAGTACACAATATAACAAATATCTCATACGTTTAAATCATCCATAAGCTTAACATATCAACACATTATATCATTCAATCAAACATTCTCATATCTCATAACTCAAATATGCAATTACAAACTCAATCAAACATTCATACTATCAAACTAGCAATTTTGCCAACATGTCAATCTTTTAAGGCTCAAAACATACCTGGTTCGGCCACTCACAAAATCAATAATTTGGCTATTAAGACAATTCAATCAGAAAGCTAATATATCAAATATAACATGAAATTTAACATTTCCAAACCATTTTATGAGTTTAGGACCTACACTTTATTTTTCGCTTCCTCGCAGCACACTAGTGAATCTTCCAATTTTCCTTAATAACTTTTTAAACAAACCTAAACCAAAATTCAGTATAAATTTAATAAATTTACCATTAAACCAGATCCCAAACACACACTTATGATTTCAAACCAATCGTTGAAATTATAACTATTTTTTTGAATCCAAACTAGTTAGATTCCTTACACTGTATTGATGCAAATCGTACGTACAATCATTCTTCGCCTTTACGGATGATTTGGGGCATTTGGGTCAGTGCCTAATTCAATAATATACTGGAAAATCAGTAGCTAGTTAATGATTAAATTTCTTCATTTAATCAATTCATACCTTTACCCAATAACTATGTTAAAATAACAAACTAGTTATCCTTAATTGCACTTACGCTTCACGATTTGTGGGATTCGATTGGCTAATTGATCAAGAACATCTATTCCTAATTAAAATGAGATTAAATGCTAATTAGGAGGGCTCAGGAACATAATTTAATGCTGGAAAAATATGGGCAAGACCCAAAAAACAAAATAGCCTCCTTTCTTGCATATAGGCGCATGCAACACCACCCATGGTGGCCAAAATTGGGGATGAATTTTAAAATGGTTTGAGATCTCTTTAAAATCTGGGAAAATACCTTTGAAATAATTTAAAATCCCCCAAATTCGATATCTGAAAATTTTGGTTTTTAATGGACTCCTAAGTTAGTTGAGAGAAACAACAATGACACTTTCTTGGCAATGTTTGGGATCGATCTTAGGGTTTAAGATTTCAAATTTTGGGCTGATTTAGATGAGGATAAATGGAAGCAATAGATTGAAGGAGATGGTGTAAAATCTTGATCTCAAAAGAAGAAGAAAGAGATGGTATAATGGGAGGTGTAGGCGACGACAACAATCGGAGAAAGAAAGAAAATTGAAGAGAAAAAGAGGAGAGGAAGTTGGTGAACTGCTAGGGTAGGTAAAATTGAATTAAAGGCATAAAAATTCAATAAAAAGTTATACCTATACTTAGGGTTCAAGGGTATGGATGGCACACACATTAAAAAATAAGGAATTTTGCAAAATTTAATTAATTCACAAGAGAACGGATTCAAACTTGAGACCTAATTTAATTTCCATGCTTTCTTATATTTTGTTTAACCACTGGGCATTTTCCTCATTTGTGAAATGATTTTGCAATATTTATTTAAAAAATAAGGCATGTTGCATACTAGGGTTTAAGGAAAAATTTGCAAAACAATAAAAATGATGCGAGAAAAGGGATTTGAACTTGGGTTTCAAGAAACATTTCACTAACACTTAACCAAAAAACCAATACCTTATTTTTTTTCCTAAAAATTCATAGATAATCTTAAAAATTAAGGCATGACCACTCTCTCTCAATTCCCAAACCTAATTCTACTAACCCCCATTTTTTGGGTGTTACAGGATGGGGAAGTTGAGCGAATTAAAACCTCGTTCTCGCTCAAATTAATAGACTCTTAATTTTTATGATCTTCGTTTTTAATAAATAATTAGAAATTATTTTTCTTAAATTAGTACATTTAATTAATTTTTCTAAGGAGATTGGAAATTAAGCGGAATCATAGTGACCCCTCCAACCTTTCTTGGGAATTAATTTAATGTAATCTTTTGAAAAAAAATTGATTAATCTAAATTTTTTTATTTTTCACTTTAATTTATGTTTTTAATGTTAATTTTATTTTTTTATGTTTAATAAGGGGGTCAAATTGCCCCAAGTACTAATCAGTTTATTTTATCTTTAGCAGTTTATTTTGTAAATATAGTTTGGGCTCAAAGGCCTGAAACAACAAAGAGGAGAAATTTACCCCATCAGTGCCATCCATAAGGGTTCCCCAAAACACTAATATTGCCACCACTTTTCCCTCCATCTATACTTGCCACTCAAGTCACTTAAGTAGCTAAAATTTTGCTACAAGATTGTCCTAATTTACCACTATATAAACCCCTCTCTACCACCATAATTCTGACAACCCTTCAAGCAATTAGCTTAAACCCTAGCCACTCATTCTTTTTCCAATTAGCCATCGGCCTAAATCCCAAATATTCTCCCCAAATTTCTTCCTTTGTCTCAAAACCCTAACTTACTGCTGCCGCAAGCCTTTTGCAGGAGCAACCATATTTGTAATATCCTTAAACCGGGTCTAGTAGTTTTGGGTATATTTTTCAGGTTTTGAGTGTGAAACTAGGAATTTATGGGGTTTCTTGTAATTTTTAATTTAATTCAGGATATTAATTTCATCTAAAATTGATTAAACAATAATCCAGAAAAATAAAAATACTTTTGGAAAGGTAATTTTATAGTAATTAAATAATTATAAGTGAAAATAATTAATTTGGGTCGAAAAAGAATTTTAGAATAATTTTTATGGGGAATTAATTTGAGTTAAATTTAAATATTATTTAAATTAGGTTTAATTGTAAAAAAATGGAAAAATTAGATTATTTATTTGGAAAATAAACCTTAAAATTCAGAATTTTGGAGGGAAATGATTAAATGGTAAAACAAGGTAAATGTGGGAGTGACCATTAGGCAAATTTCTCAATTTTTAAATTATGGTGGGTTGTTTTAGTTTTAAACACAATGCATCTAGCTTACTTTTCACACCATTTACATCATATTAGAGAGTTATAATTTTTTTTTCCTAACATGGTTTTAAAGATCTATCATCAAAGAATAGATACAACCATTTTCCTTCTCAAAATACTCTCTCAATTCACCCAAAATTATTCTTAAAAGTAGCCAAAAATATTCTGAAATTTCTTAAGATTCTTGAATCAAGATTTTCAATCAAAAGACTTAGAGTGAATCAAAGGTAATTATTATTCCTAAACTTGTTTTATGAAGATTAGAAACATTTTTACATGATTTGAGAGTCAATTAAAGGATTTTTTTTATCAATGTCATCTTCTTTAAAAGCATAAGGTGTTTTAATGGTGGATCGTCAATTTTGAGAAGAAATTCATAAATCAATGGATGTTCCAACTCAAAATGGATCTACTAAAAGGTTTTTGGTTTTATTTATCAAGATTAAACATGATCTGTGAGGTAATTTGAAGAAATCTGAATTTCATCATCTTCTTGAACTAATTTTCTGGATTTTTGTGAAATTGCTTTAACTGCAAAATTGATGCTTAGTTTATGTGTAATAGGTTTAGTATTGATGTTTGGAAGTGATTAAGAGAACTGGAGAGGTCGATTTTGTAAGGCCTTGAGTTTTCGACTTAATTTACAAATTCGATAAGGTATCTTTGTGAGTGAATTTCTATTAGCATAGTTAATTAAAAATTGTGTTTAATATAACTTTGGAAATGTGGTAATGTCCATTTTACCTTTGTTGAAGCTCCAAATCTTGAAGAGGGCCGAGATAACCAGAATTGAAGCTCGAAATTGCCTAGTTGGTCACTTATTGTGATAGAATAAAATTGTGTGGTAGTGTTTCTAAGGGCAATTTGGTAAATTGACCTTCAATTATGTTTAATTAGTAGCTTAATTAATAATTTAAATTAATTAATTATGGTTGAATGGCTAATTTTGCAAGATTGGTATTATACATACAAAAATTGAATTTGTGTTTGAAAGAAAACAATGGTAAGTAAGCTTTTAGGTGGTGTTGTGCTATTTAATTAGATTAATTTTATAGATAATTTAAAGCATTTGTACTGAAATTTTTTATCATGTTTTGTTGAAGTTATAATTGGTAATTGATTATGGGAACTTGGCAAATGAATTGATTGATTTAATTGGATATTAAATGCTATGTTACATGTTATACATGAGCATCTTGTCACATTAAATTGAGCGCACTAATGACTTATTTATATTCTATATTTGACTGAATATATGGGCAACATATATGGTGGATCCATTGGATATAGTTGGCATGCCATAGGATTTGTGGGTACTCACCATTATTTGTGACATTGTGAGCATATGGCTCTAGATGGACTAATTTGTTGGAGTAGATAAGGGAGTGTTGAGCATGAGTCTCCACTCAATGGCTTATTTGAGGCACTATAAGGGAGTGTGTGCTTTGGCCCGCTCAACTCGATGGACTGTATTTGATATTTGTGGGAGTTTGGAGATTCGTTTATCTGATATATGATCACCCGATTGAGCCATGAAAAGTGCATGCCAATGTATTCATGTGTAATTTTTGCTATATCAATTGATGATTGAAATCCATGAATGATTGATTTTTGGTATTGAAAATGCTTACGAAAATTAATTTGACATGTTTAATTGTTTTTGGCTGACAATTGGTGAATGATTGGTTGTGAATTAAGCATGAATTGGATGTTAATTTACTTGTTGTTTTTATTAACATTCACTAAGCTTTTTAAAGCTCACACCTTCACATTTGTTCTGATAATCATCAAGACTAAGGAGCTCAGGAGCTGAGCAAAAGAGTTCCAAGAGATCTAGGCTTGGTAGAGACTTTATTACGCATTTTAGATACTATAGTTGGGCATTGTGGAACTCCTGGGAATTAATTTGATTTTGGTTGTAAATGGACTTTGGACATTGGAAATTTATTTTGGATGGTTTTATATTAAATTTAAGGCATGTTTGAGTTTAATTATTAATTGATTTACGATGTATTGTTACTTGATAACACGATGATTGATAACATAGTGTGTGAAACATGAAATTTATACTAACGGTTGTTTAATTGAAGCTTCCATGGAGTGGTTTACTAGTGACTAAGGTACGCCACTTATTTGATTTATTTAGTGTTTGTTATGCATGAAATTGATTGTCTAATTCTATTTAATTAAGGCTTAATTAATGTCCATAAATTCAATTGAAGGTGTATGTATACATACGTTAATTAATCGTAGTTAAATCGGGTTTAATTGGTCATTAAAATATGTAAAATCGGGTTTTCAAATGAGTAAATAGGTGCAGTGGTTTTTGCATAGGCGTGTGCCTGTCCACACAAGCATGTGAGGGGTTGCACACGGGCGTGTGAAAATTGTAGCTATCACGCACGGGCGTATGCGATTTGCCAAAAAGTTTTTCGCGACACGAACACTGGCATTTAATGACACACACGGGCTGGGAGACATGGCCGTGTGCGTTTTTTGGGGTTTGAATTTTTGTCTTTTTAAATTTGTATTCTAATTTGGTTAAGTTACGATTTAGTCCTAAAAATGATTAGTCTAATTAGAGCCCTAGATGATAAGGAAACTAGGTAAAAATTTAAGATTAGTCTCGTAATGGGTAAAATTATATAGAAACACACTTAATTTGTAAATTGGAATAGGTCCTGATAGTTTGTATTTATTACAATTTAGTCCCTAATAGTAAATAGGCATAGCAAACGAACTCAATTTAAGCTGAAATTTTTAGGCTTGCATAATTTTGACTAAAAGAAGGTTAGTTAATGTTTAGATCTAAAATTGGGTTAGTTCACCATAGGTGGTAAAATAACGAAAATGCCCTTAGGTTAAATTACCTAGGAAAAGTTTAAAATTGGCTCATAATTTGCTTCTGCATTAATAAATAACTAATAATTAGATAATATCGAGGTGTTATAAGGTTAGGATGTGTCTTGGATGGTCGTTAGTTGGAGAACCACTTAGATGGCTAATGTAATGCTTCGAATTCAGGTAGGTTCGTCCCGGTCAGGTTTAGGGTGTCATAATATTGCTACTGTATTCCTATTGTCATCGTACCCTATCACTGTCGCAAGCTGTGTGCCACTGTAAGCCTATCAATGTCAAAAAATCCCTTGCTTCATCCATTACCAAAACTTTACCTATTTTTCAGGAAAAAATCACAATGTCTTGCCAAAGAACTAGATCTTCTAAGACCTCTATTGAAAATCCCATTGTGATTCAAGTTGAGGAAGTGAAAGAAAGGTTTGATTCCATATTCAAAAATCAACCTATGATGCTGGAAAAAGGTTTCAACTTGGAAAGCAATGATAAGATGATTGTGCTTTTGCTGATTCAAAAAACGATTGATGTCCTCAATTGGAACTATTTTTGCGGTGCACGATCATCACCCGAAGATGAGTTAGTTCAAGATTTCTATTCCAATTTGACTAAGTTAGATTCTATAGAAGTTCTTGTTCGTAAGAAAAAGGTGCCCCTAACTTCTAAATCTATTAATGATTTATTTAACCTACCTGATGTTGAAGAAGATGAATACTTTGTCATGATGACAAATATAAATTGGGATTTTCTTCAACAAGTGCTTAATGTTGTGACAACTCTAGGATCCCAATGTATTATAAGAAGTATGGTAGTCATTCTTGTTGAAGGGAATATCTAAAACCATTGGCTAAGGTATGGTTCTACTTTGTTAGATATAGTTTCATGCCTATCTCACACAGTTCCACCATCTCGATGGAGCAAATATGTTTGTTGTATGCAATTATGACAAAAAGGTCTATTAGTGTTGGGAAGATTATTCTTAAGAAAATCCATGATTGTGCTAGAAAGAAGACTAGGAATGCTTACTTTCCATTATTGATAACTTCACTTTGCTTAAGGGCCCAAGTTAAAACAAAATCAAACCTAAAGTGCCCGTATGTTCAAGGTTGCATCACAACCCATGATCTTGAAAGGTTAGTGGAAAAAATCCATGAACTAAACACAACTAAACCGAGTGAACGAATAGAACCAGAAATTGATGAGCCATCAAAAAAATCTGAAACAGCAGCTAACTCAGTTACTAAGACAGAAAAAGCAGAATCTGAGAAAGAATCGAACAATCCAAAACTGATATAGGAACCGAAAGTCTACGAACCAAGAAAGGAGCCGAATGCTGATAAGCCAATTGAACCAAGGGTTGATCCTGAGTTGACTATTCCTATACCAGCTTCTTCAAATACTATGAAGAAATCAGAATTGTCAATTATGATGGATATGATGAAATTTATGCATAACCAACAATAAGCTTATTGGAAATATGCAAAGATTAGAGATGATTCTGTAAAAAATACTTTTAAAAATATCTCTAACAATTTTGTTCCTAAGTTCCCAAATTATATCTTCGAGTCATAGAAGGAAGATGAGAATCAAAGAAAGGATGAAACATCAAAGAAGGAAGACGAGGAATTTTTTATTTCTTTAGTTTTTATTTCTTTTTAGGTGTTTATTTTTATTTCCAAATTAGAATTTTTTTCTTTCGCATAATAAATAGTATGAATAAAATAAGCCGCATGCCCCTTCATTAAGAAAAGCAAACTGATGTGGTAATGGGAATTGTAACACCCTTAACCCATATTTGTCGTCGGAACAAGGATATGGAGCTTTACTAGAATTTTTTAGAATATTTTTCAAATAATTTACGTACTTACTATTCACTTTTCAAAAATTTTCTTAACGTCCCTTAAATGGACCCTCAAGGCCCAATATGAGCTTTAAAATCGATTCGGGTCTTAATCATAAAATTTAAGAATTTTTCACGAAATTTAAAATTTTCCAAGTTACAGGGCAGACACGCCCATGTGGTCCGAGGGACACACCCCTGTGACCCTGGGACACGCTCGTGCCATAGGTCATGTTCGACCTCGTGTAACTCTCTGACTTTTGCATGCGGCCATGCCACACGCCCATGTGCTAGGCCGTGTGGTTAATTAAATTATTTTCGAAATTAGGTGCAAGTTTCACACGGCCAAGACATACGCTCATGTTCCAGGCCTTATAGCACACACAGTTGAGACACAATCCCGTGTCTCTGCCCGTATGCTCAATTCTGAGCATTCTATTTTCTCTAATTTAAGGTGCAAGGGACACACGGCCTAGCCACATGATCATGAACCAGGCAGTGTGTCACACACGGTCTAGACACACGCCCATGTGTCTGCCCGTGTGGACAAAATAAAGTCATTCCTAGCTTCATTTCTCACCCAAAATCATACCCAAATTCCTACTCCAAACCTACATCCAAATACCAACCAGCCTGAGCATTGAATTCAAGCAATTTATAACATCTAACATGATATATAGTTTGTAACATCCTGATTTTTGGGCCTAGTCAGAACAGTGGTTTTGGGACCACAAATCCGATAAGGAAAAATTCATTTTTATTATATTTTTATGGTCTACGATTTCATGGAATGATTTCGTGACAATTTTGTTCAAAAATTTCGACGTTTGGGCACTCAATTTGGTCAAAAGGACTAAATTGTAAAAAGTGCAAAAGTTGAGTTCTACATGTTAGAAATGTCTAATTGTTATGAGTTTTTAAATTAAAGGTCCTTAAATGGTAATTAGACCATTTTGAAGTTTGTGGACAAAAATGGACATGGTATGATAGGTTTTTAAAAGTTTTTCATTAAGGGCATTTTAGTAAATTGGTAATTAAAATGAATTAAAAATGCCAAAATAAGCCAAATTTGCTCATCTTCTTCCTCATGGCTGAATTTTTCATGAAAAACACCATGGCTAGGGTTTTCAAGCTTTCCAAGCTCATTTATGAAGGAAATTGAGATTCGGGCTTAAATCGGGAAAATACAATGTTATGGACTAAAATGGTAAATTGTCGTTTCTAGATCGAGGTAAGTTCGTGTGTTAATAATAATGCAATACCATGCATGAATTGTAATTCTCTATTGATATGGCATAAACTGTATGAGTTAATATGTTTAAGAGAAGTTGATGGATGGTATATATGATATGGAAAAATGTAATGCTTGTTGTGACATGTGAAATTGAATGGCAAATTATTGTTACATGAATTTAGTGTTAAATTACTGTTACCTAGGTTGTATGAATTGCTACACGGTTGTACCTGATGAGATTTCAACAAGTTTGTACGTAAATAATTTATCGATTCTTTTTATTTTATTATATTTTGTTATCATATGAAATGTAGCTGCCTATAGAATGACTATTTGTTGTAAATTGAAAATTGAAAAAGGACTATGAATAAATTTGTAACATGTTGGAAAGTGAGGAATTTCCCGGTTGAGCCTTCGGAATAGAAATGATACGAATGATCTATTATGAGGTCGCATATGTAGTACTAAGATCAGGCTACTATGCGTACCCAATAACTTCGATCACGTGTGTAGTACTAAGTCCAGGCTACTACGTGTACCAAATAATTGGTCGCATGTGTAGTACTAAGTGCAGGCTACTATGAGTATCAGATAGCTTTGGCTATAAGTGTGAAAATATGTGCAGGCATCTGAGGATCAGTTATTATTCCGAAGAGTTCAACGGGAAAATCAATTAAGTAAAAAAATACATGTGAACATGATTATATGATGAATAAGTGCAGGTATATGTTTAAGAAAATTTTGAGCAATATGATCGATATTTGAGTGAACTTCGATAAGACAAAATGGATAAAGTGAAATTATGTAAGAGTGAATTTTAGTAGTAAAACAGTGTTGGACAGCAGTAGTTGTGTGAATTTGAAAATTTACCAAAAATTGTGTAAGTTGAATTAAATTTCAAATAAATTATGGAATTAAAGATTAATGAGTCTATTTTCATATAAAGGAAACAAGGGAGCAAAAGAGGTGTATATTATGTGATATTCTAATTTTTGTGAGACAGTGTCAGAATGAATTCGAGATCCCCTATTCTGACTTGAAAAAATTGTTAAAAATTGTAGAAAACTAATTATGGGTTATAATCTATATTCTTAGAATCTTTGATGAGTCTAATTTTAATAGAAACAAACAGGAACATTATTTGAGTCTTGTACTATGAGATAAATAAATTTTAGTGAAGAAAGGTCGAAGCTGTTAAACAGCAAAATAGGGGATATTTTGAATAATAAAATGTACTTTCGAAAAATTCTGAAACTTTTATGGTGGAAAGATATACGAGTCTAGTTTCTGGGAAAATTTACGGATCTTAATTTGGAGTTTCATAACGCTAGATATAAATGATTTAGTGACTGTTACTCAAGAAAGTAGCTTAACCAGAACATGTGTAAATGTACAATTGGGTTAGTTTTACTGTGGAAAGCATGTTAGTAAATTGCTTATTATTATTTCATGTGAGCTTACTAAGCATAAAGCTTACCCCCTCCTTTCCATTTCTTTTAGTGTTGTCAAGTTAAGGTTAGCTCAGGGTTGGAGATCGTCAGAGGCAGCATCACACTATCAAGCCAACACCTTGACAGCGTGTACACATATGCTAGAATTATCAAGTGAGTGGCATGTATAGGGACCTAGTTTTATAACATGTATTATTATAATTTGGCCAAATATATTGGTCTTTACTGAGCTAATGATTCTGACTTATA
Source organism: Gossypium hirsutum (assembly GCF_007990345.1). Classification (NCBI taxonomy): domain Eukaryota; kingdom Viridiplantae; phylum Streptophyta; class Magnoliopsida; order Malvales; family Malvaceae; genus Gossypium; species Gossypium hirsutum. The sequence goes on from NC_053427.1 coordinate 48,894,940, forward strand.
AATCTAGCTATTTATGTTATGTTTGATATTGGTGATGTGCATATGCATGGTTGGTAATAAGTTGTTTAAGTTGTTTAATTAATGAATTAAGTCCGTTAACACCTCGTGTTCGACTCCGGTGACGGTCTCGGGTACGAGGTGTTACATTGTTACATGCATTCATTCTTAAATCTTACCTTTCTCAATCAATCAATAAGAAACACTTTTGTTATCTCAATAAAGTAAACTTAAATACATATATATACATGTACAAAACCATAATTAACACTAGCCATTCAAATGGCTAGATTATAATAATCATTTACATTTACATTCCAATATAACCTATACATGCCATTGTAACCATAATTGCTTTACCATTTTGTACTGACATGGGCCAATGGACAGTGTGAGTGATATCCGCCAAGCTTCCAATCTAACAAGCTTCTGATTTACTCTAAAACAAGGAAATAAAACTAAGTAAGCATAAAATGCTTAGTAAGTTCATATAACATGGTACTTAACTTACCATTCATTCTATTTTGAGGTAATTATGTAAGGCATATTCAATCAATTTGACCTCAAGCCCTACACATATCCTCATTGCCCTTGTTAGTCATATATTTCATAATAACATCAAAACATATATGGGCTGAACAACAATCAAGTTTCCATGCACATATGCTTTCCACAACATGTATTCATTTAACATGTATAAATCATCTCTTTATATTACAAGTATAATTTCATAATAGTTTATCTTGAGTTCAGATTATTTCATGTTAGAACTTTATTCATATCATTTGAAATATCAAGGTCACACGAGTAGTAGTACACTCAAGGTGTACAAGCCTATAATCAAGGATGAACATTCTCATCAAATAATTTCCATATACAAATATCATCATCTCATACTTTCATATATCACTTGTCATGTATCATCATTTTCTTGTATTTCAGACGCTTATGTGTAATAACTCATTTTATTATTCATATCTTCTCATGTCTAGATTGTCACCCTTTGAATTTATTTGAAATATTGATGGATACACAGGTAGTACACTCAAGGTGTACAAATCAGGATCCGTTAATTCATATTCAATGGTACCCATAAGGTACTATTTCACAAGAGTACACTCTCGAGCCACACATGTATACAACAGGATTACCAGTCCAGGCTAAATCCTTTTTATGACATATGCTCTAAGGAGCTTGATCTGGATTACCCGTCCGGGCTAAATCCATTCCATAACATATGCTCGAGAGGACTTATATTAGGATTAGCCATCCAGGCTAAATCCTTTCTGTAATGAGGTCAATAGGATTAATCGTCCGAGCTAAACCCCGTTAGCAACAAATGCAGGACCTCATTCATTTCGAGAAATCACATATCTATTAATTTTCCATTTATTCAACCGAGATTTAAACATTTTTTAAGCATTATCGAGCATGTGATTATTTCATAAATCCATAACATTCATATAATTCAAGTAAACACATTCCACATTCATTTCAAGCATATAAGTAACATTTTTATCATTTATCATTTATCAGCATTATTATTGATCAGGCTTTGTCAGATATATTTTCAATGTCATATATATATGATATTTATACAATTCACAAACACAACATTTAATTTAAGCATATAAATATACACAATTTAGTTACACAAACTTACCTCGACAAATGTTCATGTACGTAAAATCTACTAATTCGACATTTTCCTCTTTCCTCATTCTAGCTCTGAGTTTGGTCTATCCAGATCTATACGAGTAAATTTTGCATCAATTTATCACATTTCATATTCAAGGGAACTCAATTTACATCCTAGGAAAAATTACCATTTTGCCCCTAACTTTTCTATAAATTTCAATTTTATCTCTAAGCTCGGAAAATGAAATTTATGCAATTTACTCCCTATTCCAACCCTAACCGAAATTTCACCTTAAAATTTACAGCACATGTATTCTATAAAATTTAGAATTTTTCTTCAAATTTCACAACTTTACATTTTAGTCCTTAAATCATGTTTTCATCAAAAATCACTTTGTAAAAGTTTTTTATCTATTAACAACCTTTCATTTTCTACCATAAATTTCAAATTATCAACATATTCATCCATGACCTAATTTTCATACTTTGATAGCTTCTCAAATTGATCCCCCAAATATATAGATTAAGTTATCCCGATTTCAAAAATATCAAAATTACTAAAAACAGGACAAGAAAACTTACCCAATTTGGCCAAGAAAGTTTCTTCTCTCTCTCCTACAATTTCCATGAAATATTTTAGGGAAGAAAATGATAAAAATGATTTTTATTTCTATTTAATTAATTTATCATCTTTAATAAATTTGATTTTCAGTTTAGTCCTTATCCTTTTTCTAATTTTCCAAGGATGAATCATCCAAAAATATCTAATAACTTTTTATTAATGGTCTAATTACCATATAAGGACCTTAAGTTTTGAATTCCATAGCTATTTGATCCTTCTAGCTACTAGAATTCAACTTTTTCATTTTATGCGATTTGGTCCTTCCCGTAATTAAACACATAATTAGTAAAATTTTCTTATCAAAATTCTCACATAAAATTTATATCATATTACGAACCATAAAATAAAATTAAAATAAATTTTCTTTTTTGACTCAGATTTGTAGTCACGAAACCACTGTTCTTATTTCATCGAAATTGGGCTGTTACAGGAATGAATATGTGACAGTCCTAAATTGACCCTAGTCGGGAAATGGTTTCGGGACCACAAAACCTAGTCAAAAATTTTGTAAAATATTAATTTCAGTGTTTTTGTTATGTGAATTACCTATTGTGAAAGTTGGGTGGTCTAATTTAGTTAATTGGATGCTAAATTATTTAGTTGGGATTTGATTGTATAAAGGAAAATTTTAGAAGTCTTTTTCTTAAAGTGGCCAATTGTTAACATGGCTAAAATGTGGGGCTTGCATGTCAAATTGCCCACTTTATTATTGGTGGCCGGCCATGTTGTTAGTTAATAAATAACATATAAATTTTATATTATCAATATGTTAACTAAATGGCTTTTATTTATTTAATAATAATATAATAAAGAGAACATGGGTGATAAAAACAAAGTATTCATCTTTGTTTCTTGAAGAACCGAATGTGAAGGAAGTTTAGGGGAGAACATCATTCGGTCATCCTAGTCCTAATTAAGGTAAGAAGTTTTGGTTAATTTTTGAAATATTAGTTAAATCCTAGTAAATTTCTAAGTTCCTTATTGGACCCATGTTAAATTTTTGATATTTGGTGAATGAATATGGGTTTTGGTCATGGTAGATAACAAGGAATGTGGTTGTTGTTCTTGTTAATTTGGATGAATTTTTGGTGGATAGGTGTTTGAATCAAACAAATGATCATGTGTGTACACTAGGTGCTAGTTGAGAAGAATCGGTCACTATATTGGAGGCCATTGCCGAATATGAATTTAGTTATTGTGAGTGATGAATGTGTTTTGAGTTGATGGAATAAAAGAATGCTTAAAGATGTGTCACAACAAATTATATGTTAAGCTAAGGTTGTTAAATTATCAATCTTTCTTCCTAGCCAAATATATGTTTATAAGGTTGAGTTGTGTTGAATGTTTTAAATAATTTAAATGCAAACTAATGGAAGAATGTAATTTAGCTTTGCCGTACCTGTGTTAAAATGATGGAATTAGTAGGAAATAGGTATGAGTGTCAAATTTTTGAAATTAGGACCTTGTGAACTAAATGAATTCTGGAATTTAATTGTAAATGTTCTATTTTCTGTGTTCTATTTGTTATGTGTAGGATTAATCATGTTGGTGGGCCTCTAGAAGGCCCAAGCTTAGGATAAAACCCGGTAGTTTTAATTAAATTTAATTCTATAAGAGAAAGGGGTTCTGATAAATTAGGCTTTTAGGAATTATTTGTGAAAAATGGATCACAAGGAAGCAAGTGGTAAAGTGGCATGTGATGCCACTGGGAAGGATGTAGTGGCGTGTGGAAGCTTGGGGAGGACCCAGGTTCAAGTCACAATGACAGCAAATTAAGTGATTAATTTTTTATGTACAGGAAAGGGAAGTAATGGAACTGAAATAAAAGTCTGTCAGGAAGAGCTTAAGAAGGTAAGGGGATTGAATAAGGATAAAGATAAGGGAGGAAATCTAGGAGCTGATCAAGGAGCAAGAGGTGGTAGGCCAAGGGACTCTAGCATGGGAAATTCGGCTAGGTATTGTAGTAATGGGAATTTCGGCATTTGGGGTGTGTTATGCCGAAATTCTGATCATCTTTTCTTCTCCTCTTTTCTTTATTTCTTTTTCTCCATCTACCTTCTCCTCTTCCTTCTCCATAGCCGAACCCTTCTATCTCTTTACTCCTCATCACATCCTTAATCTTTTTATTTTTAGCCTTATAAGCCGAACATCATAAAAAGCTGAAATCCCGAAAGCTTATTCTTTTTGTGCCGATTTCTTATAACCAAAACCACATCTCTTCCCTACATCATTTGTGGCCGATTCACCAGCCCTCTAAAACCTCAAGTTTTGACGACAAGACCATAGCAAAACCCTCTCGTTTTACCTTTCTAAACACAAGTTACAAAAAAGTCGAAAAACCCCACATAAAAAGGGACTTGGCCGAATACTAAAGTCACTGAAAGCTCGACTTTTGTTATCATCTGAGGGCTTAGATCTACATCGGGATCGAGTGGGAAACTCATTGGAATCATTCACTAAGGAATCGGTGGTAAGTCTTCTCCAAAACTTAGTCTTCTTACATATTTTAGGAAAAGCCGAAATCCCTAAAAGTTAGGGAGGTTGTCAATTTGGACTTGTAACCCTGAGGGGTCGTAATAACTATTTTGTTGTGGTAATAGCGTGATTTAGAGGCGGTTGATCAAGGGCTTGGACAGGTGGAACGATCGGATCTTTAGAGTTAACCATTTTTCGGCAGTAAGGTAAGAGCAATAAGGGTTTTTGGCATGTTTGGCCGAATGTGGTAAGGGACTAGATATTCAATTGTATTTTTGATATTTGGAGTAATAGTAAGTGATTCAATTGTAGGCAGTTCGGGTGTAGATCTCGACGAGGAAATCCCGAAATCAGGTGTGTAACTGACACTCTTTCATAGGCTAGTTCGGCAAAAGCCGAAAAGCCGAAATGCTGAAAAATCGGTATTTTGGGCACTTGCGAGTGTGCGAATGCTCGTAAGACGAATGGGTAATTATTACTGGTAAACGGAAGTGATAAAACTGTGGTACGCGCGATTTCGTACGTTTTGATATTTTGGGCTTAATAGGCCAAAACTAGGTTAATGGGCCAACGGGCCCAATTCGGTAAGAACACTCGGTGAGTGTTTCTGGCTAAACGTAATGGCTACGATATGCATGAAAACCTTAGAAATAGTTAGATTTACTAGAATACCCCTATGTATGCAAAATTACCATTATACCCCTATGTGTGCCAAATGACCTTTATACCCCTAGGGTTAATTTTGTCTGAAAAGCATGATGAATTGAATCTGTATGATGTATGCCATGAATGAATATTTGTTGCATGGGGACATGGGTTATATTATGGAGGAAGCGTCCTGGTGGCTATGCCACAAATTATCTGTTCTGGTGGCCCTGCAACATATATCTGTTCTGGTGGCACTGCCACAAAATATCTGTATCTGGTGACTCTATCACATTTTCTGTATCTGGCATCCATGCTGCATATTTCTGTGGCGTGTAGCGGTTGGGTGGGTCGAGTAGTCTCCCCACATGGTGAAAGGATGGTATGGGGGTGTATGTGGTTGGATATGGTTGGGTTTCTGCATAAGCATGATATATCTGTTCTGGTCTATTCTGGGCCTACGAGCTTTATTCTGATATCTGTTCTGGGCTGAAGCCAACTTATTCTGTCTCTGTGGTTTGAACTGATTTAGGCTATGGTTGGGTTGAATTACACACTGAGTTTTCCAAAACTCACCCCTTATTTTCATCCTCGCAGGTAATCCTCAACCATAGTGGGCTTGGAGCTGCGAGGGATTCGGACTGGTCACATGTTTCTACAAACCTGGTTTCTTTCTGGTGAACTGGACGTCCTTTTAATTTCATCTATGGTTTTGGGTTTTAAGTGTAATAAGGCCTTTTAATTATTTTTATGGTTTTTTTTTTACTTTTATTATTTTATTTTATTCTGATGAAAAAACTATGATAACTAAGGAAAATGGGTTAGCTTTAGGACGTGTTTTCAAAAAAACATTAAGGGATTTCAAAATAACACGATTACAAATAAGACTTCAGCTAAGCAAACGTTTTCAAACTTAATCATTTTCTTAAGATAGACATAACCAGACGGTTTTCTCAAAATAATACGAGTCGTTAAGGTGTTGCAATGGTGGTGTGCATGTCTAGGATTGGATCCGAAGGGAGCTTGGTACTTAAGCAGTCTGACGGACTCACCTCCTCTTCTTCCTGGTTTCCTACTTGGTGCACAGCTTCTATTCACTTTAACCTGCTTTAGAAAGTGTCTTTTACAACCCCAACTAAGTTTTCCAAACTAAGTAATACGGAACGTTTTGAACGCATCAATGTGGCGCACCAGATCCGGTCATATCATCTAGGCCGGGTTTGGGGTGTTACATTTAGTGGTATCAGAGCCAAGTTGCAACAACTCGGCTGTGGAATGGGTTTACAAAAACGAAAATTTTTTTAAAAAAAAGAAAAATCAGTTTTTAAAACTGAACTTCTGAAGGTGGCATTCCGAATCTCCAGCTCAAGCCTGTAAGTATTCTGAATTTTTCTGAATATATTCTGAATTATCTGTCTGTACTGAGACTTTATTAGAATACTCTAGATAGGATGCTACTGAAATCCTAGAAAAGCTTGCTAAAAGACTAAAACTGTAGTTAGACGTCGATTCTACGAAAACCATCTCTGAATTACTATTTGAATCATAAAACATCTGTAATAATCACTGGAATGCTAAAATTAATGCATAAAATTCGTAATCAGATTATACAATATGAGTACGCGAGTAGCTCGAGGTAGAGGCCGTGGACGAGGCCGAGGAAGAGCTCGAGCGGGATCTTCGTCTTCAGGACATATGCCAGCGGCAAAAGCACCGGTACCTTCGATAACGAAAGTGGAATCTCATGATCATGATGCCAGGGATGACGCCCTGTCGCAGGCAATGCTTCGAGTTCTAGAAAGGGTTGCCAGGACAAGTTCGGGCAACGGAATTCGAGGGTCGATTTTTGAATGACTCCGGGCTAATAGAGCGGAGATCTTTAGGGGCGTATCTGGTGTAGCCCCGAATGTGGCGAAATATTGGTGGGAGGCCACGAAACGAATTATGGATGACTTGGACTGTTCTGTGGAGCAGAAGCTGAAGGGGGCCGTATCGTTGCTGCGAGATGAGGCTTATCAGTGGTGGCTCACCGTGAGAGATGGAACCCGAGTTGATAGGGTCACTTAGGAGCTGTTTAAGATGGCCTTTAAAGGAAAGTACGTCGGGGCTAGTTATGTGGACGCCCATAGGAAAGAATTCCTGAATTTGGTCCAAGGAGGCAAAACTGTTGCTGAGTACGAGGCTGAATTTCTGAGGCTGAGTAGGTATGCTGTGGGAATAGTTGCTACGGAGTATGAGCGTAGCGTTCGCTTTGAGGATGGACTCAGAGATGACCTCAAGGTGCTGATTGCTCCGCAGAGGGAGCGTAACTTCGCGGTTCTGGTGGAAAAAGCTAAGATCGCTGAGGAGGTAAAGCGTACTGAGAGGCAGAACCGTGAGAAAGATCGAAATCATTTCCGGAGGGATTCTGGACCTTCGGGTGGAGCAAACAAGAATGCCAAAAGGGCGAGAGTGGAGGAGCCAGTTCGAGCCGTTCCGATGAATGTGGTTAGACCGCCAATCTGTGGGGACTGTGGTAAGGTACACCTGGGTGAGTGTAGGAAACATTCTGGTGCTTGTTTCCGATGCGGATCTATGGAGCACAGAGTTAAGGACTGTCCACAGAGAGTTGATCAGGCTCAGGTTGCTGTACAGAAGGTTGTTCAACCCATGAGAGGTGGACCACAACCACCGAGAAGACGTGGACAAGGTAGGGGCGGAAATGGGAATGGAAATGGTCGAGGTCGAGGAGCGCCTGGCAGGGGAGCCAGAAATACTGAGGCTCGACAGCCAGCGTTGGTGTATGCAGCTCGTCGTCGAGAGGAGGGCGACGCACCTGATGTCATAACTGGTACGTTCTTAGTTTCTAATATGCCGTATACTGCCTTGGTGGATATTGGATCTACTCATTCTTATGTTGCGTGTGCCATATCTGGTTCTTTGGAAGTGCATTCTGAGGAGATAGTGAGTGGGGTATTTGTGCTAAGTCCTTTGGGTCACTTGGTTAGGGTAGACAAGCTGTATAAGGATGTACCCTTAGAAACTCAAGGTAGGATCTTTCCTAGCGATCTAATTGAGTTGCCGTTTGGAGAGTTTGATCTCATTCTGGGAATGGACTGGCTTGTTAAGCATAAGGCGACTCTGGACTGTGCTGCTAAGCGAATGGTGCTAAGGACCACGAAAGGGGATGAGGTTATGGTGATAGGTGAACGAAGGGACTATTTGTCTAATGTGATATCAGCATTGAGGGCTGAAAAGTGGATTCGGAAAGGTGGTGAGGCCTATTTGGAATTTGTAAGTCAAACAGATGTAGAGGGGCTAACAGTGGATAAGGTTAGAACTGTAAAAGAGTTCCAAGATGTCTTTCCGGAGGAGCTTCCGGGATTGCCTCCAAATCGGGAAGTCGAATTTGGAATCGACCTATTGCCTGGGACAGCACCAGTGTCCATTGCACCATATAGGATGGCACCAAAGGAGTTAGTGGAGTTAAAGGCGCAAATTCAAGAATTGTTGGATAGGGGCTTTATTAGGCCAAGTGTGTCTCCATGGGGAGCACCAGTGCTATTCGTGAAGAAGAAGGATGGGTCGATGCGCATGTGCATTGACTATCGCCAGTTGAATAAACTGACGATTAAGAATAAATACCCTCTGCCAAGGATTGACGATCTGTTCGACCAGCTTAAAGGAGCTTCTGTATTTTCCAAGATCGATCTTCGATCTGGGTATCATCAGTTAAGGGTCAAGGAGGCAGATATTCATAAGACAGCATTCAGGACTCGTTATGGTCATTATGAGTTTCTGGTTATGCCATTTGGACTGACGAACGCTCCTGCAGCGTTTATGGATCTGATGAATCGTGTGTTCCAACCATTTCTGGATCGGTTCGTGGTCGTCTTTATTGACGATATTCTGGTATATTCTGAGACCGAAGCAAAACATGATGAGCATCTCCGCACTGTGTTACAAGTGTTAAGGGAGAAAGAACTTTATGCGAAGTTCAGCAAGTGTGAGTTCTGGTTGAGGGAGGTAACCTTTTTGGGGCATGTGGTCTCTGCAAGGGGGATTAGAGTGGATCCTCGAAAGATTGAAGCAATTTTGGAATGGAAGCCACCTAGGTCGGTTTTAGAAATTCGAAGTTTCCTAGGATTGGCAGGTTACTACGGAAGGTTTGTGGAAGGTTTTTCTGTGATGGTAGCACCTCTCACAAAACTTATAAGGAAAGGAGTACCGTTTTTGTGGACGGAGAAGCAGCAAGAAGCTTTTGAGAGGTTGAAGAAAGTTCTGACTGAAGCACCTGTGTTAATTCAACCAGAGTCTGAGAAAGATTTTATTGTGTACAGTGATGCATCACACGTAGGTTTGGGTTGCGTGTTGATGCAAGAGGGTAAGGTGGTTGCTTATGCGTCTCGACAACTTAAGCCTCACGAAGGGAACTATCCCACTCATGATTTGGAGTTAGCAGCAGTGATCTTTGCACTTCAAATCTGGAGGCATTACTTGTATAGAGAAAGGTGTATTATATACACAGATCATAAGACTCTCAAGTATTTGCTGACTCAGAAGGAACTGAACCTTAGGCAAAGGAGATGGATCGAGTTGCTTAAGGATTATGATTGTTCAATCGAATATCACCCAGGCAAGGCTAATGTGGTGGCCGATGCTCTAAGTCGTAGAGCTGTATCTGATCTGAGAGCAATGTTTGCTCGTCTAAGTCTGTTTGACGATGGAGGTCTGTTGGCTGAATTGCAAGTAAGGCCAACCTGGGTGGATCAGATTAAGGAAAAGCAGTTGAAAGATGAGTCTTTGGTCCCTCGTTTTCAAGAAGTTAAGGAAGGGGGAAGTTCTAAGTTTGGGATAAATGATGGTGGGGTTCTGTGTTTTCGAGGAAGAATTTGTGTTCCGAAGGACTCTGACTTGAGACAGTCAATTTTGAAGGAAGCTCATGGGGGACTTTGTGCCATGCATCCTGGAGGGAATAAGTTGTACCATGACTTACGAGAACTGTATTGGTGGCCTGGACTTAAGCGAGAGGTAACTGAATTTGTGGGGAAATGTCTGACATGCCAGCAGGTGAAAGCTGAGCATCAGTTACCTTCTGGATTATTGCAGCCAGTAAAAATACCACTTTGGAAGTGGGAGAGGGTAACCATGGACTTTGTGAGTGGGCTACCCTTGTCACCATCGAAGAAAGACTCAATCTGGGTAATTGTGGATAGGTTGACCAAGTCGGCTCATTTTATACCTGTTCACACAGACTTTTCTCTTCAGAAGTTAGCCAAGTTGTATGTGGCGGAGATTGTACAACTGTACGGAGTTCCGGTTTCGAATATCTCTGATCGGGATCCTAGATTCACATATCGGTTTTGGCAAAAGTTGCATGAGGCGTTCGGAACGCGATTGAACTTTAGTACGGCTTTCCATCCCCAAACTGATGGTCAATCGGAAAGAGTTATTCAGATTCTGGAAGACATGTTGAGGGGATGTGTTATTGATTTCCGAGGTAGTTGGGAGGGTTACTTACCTTTGGCAGAGTTTGCATACAACAATAGTTATCAGTCGAGTATTCGAATGGCACCTTATAAAGCACTGTATGGGCGAAGGTGTCGAACACCTAGTTGTTGGACTGAACTGGGGGAGCGACAAGTTCTTAGACCTGAGTTGGTGGCAGATACTGAGGATAAGGTCAAGTTAATTAGAGATCGGTTAAAGGAAGCATCTGATAGGCAAAATTCGTATGCAGATCTGAAGCGTAAGGAGATTGAATACTCAGTGGGCGATATGGTCTTCTTGAAGGTTTCACCTTGGAAGAAGATACTAAGGTTTGGCAAGAAGGGCAAGTTGAGTCCACGGTTCATTGGGCCTTATCGGGTTTTGAAGCGAGTAGGCCCAGTAGCTTATCAGTTGGAATTGCCTCCAGAGTTAGACAGGATTCACGATGTTTTTCACGTCTCCATGTTAAGGCGTTATCGTTCTGACCCTACTCATGTCGTGCCGGTTGCAGAAATTGAGGTGCGAACTGATTTGACCTTCGAGGAGGAGCCTGTACAAATATTGGATCGAAACGTTAAGGTTCTGAGGAGGAAATCTGTACCATTAGTGAAAGTTCTTTTGCGTAACCATGGCAGAGAAGAAGCTACTTGGGAGCCAGAGGAGGCAATGCAACAACAATACCCTCATCTGTTCGGATCAGGTAAATTTCGAGGATGAAATTTCTTTAAGGAGGGTAGAGTTGTAACGCCCCAATTTTCGGGAATTCTGTAAAAGTTGTAAAATTTAAAATTCTGTGTTCTGTTTGTTATGTGTAGGATTAATCATGTTGGTGGGCCTCTAGAAGGCCCAAGCTTAGGATAAAACCCGGTAGTTTTAATTAAATTTAATTCTATAAGAGAAAGGGGTTCTGATAAATTGGGCTTTTAGGAATTATTTGTGAAAAATGGATCACAAGGAAGCAAGTGGTAAAGTGGCATGTGACGCCACTGGGAAGGATGTAGTGGCGTGTGGAAGCTTGGGGAGGACCCAGGTTCAAGTCACAATGACAGCAAATTAAGTGATTAATTTTTTATGTACAGGAAAGGGAAGTAATGGAACTGAAATAAAAGTCTGTCAAGAAGAGTTTAAGAAGGTAAGGGGATTGAATAAGGATAAAGATAAGGGAGGAAATCTAGGAGCTGATCAAGGACAAGAGGTGGCCGGCCAAGGGACTCTAGCATGGGAAATTCGGCCAGGTATTGTAGTAGTGGGAATTTCGGCATTTGGGGTGTGTTGTGCCGAAATTCTGATCATCTTTTCTTCTCCTCTTTTCTTTATTTCTTTTTCTCCATCTACCTTCTCCGCTTCCTTCTCCATAGCCAAACCCTTCTATCTCTTTACTCCTCATCACATCCTTAATCTTTTTATTTTTAGCCTTATAAGCCGAACATCATAAAAAGCCAAAATCCCGAAAGCTTATTCTTTTTGTGCCAATTTCTTATAACCAAAACCACATCTCTTCCCTACATCATTTGTGGCCAATTCACTAGCCCTCTAAAACCTCAAGTTTTGACGACAAGACCATAGCAAAACCCTCTCGTTTTACCTTTCTAAACACAAGTTGCACAAAAGCCGAAAAACCCCACATTAAAAGGGACTTGGCCGAATACTAAAGTCACTGAAAGCTCGACTTTTGTTATCATCTGAGGGCTTAGATCTACATCGAGATCGAGTGGGAAACTCATTAGAATCATTCACTAAGGAATCGGTGGTAAGTCTTCTCCAAAACTTAGTCTTCTTACCTATTTTAGGAAAAGTCAAAATCCCTAAAAGTTAGGGAGGTTGTCGATTTGGACTTGTAACCCTGAGGGGTCGTAATAACTATTTTTTTGTGGTAATAGAGCGATTTAGAGGCGGTTGATCAAGGGCTTGGACAGGTGGAACGATCAAATCTTTGGAGTTAACCATCTTTCGGCAGTAAGGTAAGAGCAATAAGGGTTTTTGGCATGTTTGGCTAAATGTGGTAAGGGACTAGATACTCAATTGTATTTTTTATATTTGGAGTAATAGTAAGTGATTCAATTGTAGGCAGTTCGGCTGTAAATCTCGACGAGGAAATCCGGAAATCAGGTGTGTAACTGACACCCTTTCATAGGCTAGATCGGCAAAAGCCGAAAAGCTGAAATGCTGAAAAATCGGTATTTTGGGCACTTGCGAGTGTGCGAATGCTCGTAAGACGTATGGGTAATTATTACTGGTAATCGGAAGTGATAATACTGTGGTACGCGCGATTTCGTACGTTTTGATATTTTGGGCTTAATGGGCCAAAACTAGGTTAATGGGCCAACGGGCCCAATTCGGTAAGAACGCTCGGTAAGTGTTTCTGGCTATACGTAATGGCTACGATATGCATGAAAACCTTAGAAATAGTTAGATTTACTAGAATACCCCTATGTATGCAAAATTACCATTATACCCCTATGTGTGCCGAATGACCTTTATACCCCTAGGGTTAATTTTGTCTGAAAAGCATGATGAATTGAATCTGTATGATGTATGCCATGAATGAATATTTGTTGCATGGGGACATGGGTTATATTATGGAGGAAGCGTCCTGGTGGCTATGCCACAAATTATCTATTTTGGTGGCCCTGCCACATATATCTGTTCTGGTGGCACTACCACAAAATATCTGTATCTGGTGACTCTGTCACATTTTCTGTATCTTGCAGCCATGCTGCATATTTCTATGGCATGTAGCGGTTGGGTGGGTCGAGTAGTCTCCCCACATGGTGAAAGGATGGTATGTGGTTGGATATGGTTGGGTTTCTGCATAAGCATGATATATTTGTTCTGGTCTGTTCTGGGCCTACGAGCTTTATTCTGATATCTATTCTAGGCTGAGGCCAACTTATTCTGTCTCTGTGGTTTGAACTGATTTAGGCTATGGTTGGGTTGAATTACACACTGAGTTTGCCAAAACTCACCCTTTATTTTCATCCTCGCAGGTAATCCTCAACCATAGTGGGCTTGGAGCTGCGAGGGATTCGGACTGGCCACATGTTTCTACAAACCTGGTTTCCTTCTGGTGAACTGGACGTCCTTTTAATTTCATCTATGGTTTTGGGTTTTAAGTGTAATAAGGCCTTTTAATTATTTTTATGGTTTTGTTTTACTTTTATTATTTTATTTTATTCTGATGAAAAAACTATGATAACTAAGGAAAATGGGTTAGCTTTAGGACGCGTTTTCAAAAAACATTAAGGGATTTCAAAATAACACGATTACAAATAAGACTTCCGCCAAGCAAACGTTTTCAAACTTAATCATTTTCTTAAGATAGACATTACCAAACGGTTTTCTCAAAATAATACGAGTCGTTAAGGTGTGGCAATGGTGGTGTGCATACCTAGATTGGATCCAAAGGGAGCTTGGTACTTAAGCAGTCCGACAGACTCACCTCCTCTTTTTCCTGGTTTCCTACCTGGTGCACAGCTTCTATTCACTTTAACCTGCTTTAGAAAGTATCTTTTACAACCCCAACTAAGTTTTCCAAACTAAGTAATAGAAACGTTTTGAACGCATCAATGTGGCGCACCGGATCCGGTCATATCATCTAGTCCGGGTTTGGGGTGTTACATTCGGTGTTAATTGTATTAAATAAGGTAGAGGTAGTTGCCAAATGTGTTTATAATTAAGTAAGGTTAATAATAGAGCAATGAGTGGCTAGTAGAACCTAGTTAGTCTTCTTGTTGTATTCGGCCATGAGTTTGTATAATTGGTTTGTAATAGATTAAATTTGTTTATTCAACTCAAGAGCTTAGGGAGTCTAATTCGGATAAGAGAAAAAGCTACCTAACCGAATAGTCGATCTGTAATCGTTCGACAACTTCTGAGGTAAGTTCTTAAGCATTTGAGTTTGATTCCTTTGTAAGTTTGAAGTTTTTAAATGGGATGAATATGAATTAAGTATATACATTAAGGTCAATAACTTTTCTAAATGATGGCATATATGACATTATGTTTCAAATATGTGAATGAGAACTTTACAGAGTAAATTTGTATAAATCTGCTCGGGACAGCAGCAGTAGCGTGTTTTGGAAAAATTACCATAAATTGTGGGAATTGAGTTAAAGGCTGAATAGATTATGTGATTAAAGCTTGATGCGTCTAGTTTCGTATAAAAGAAATCGTGTAAGTAAAGGGGTTGCCGATAATGAGATTTTTTTTTAGTTGTGTGAGACAGAGTCAGAATGGCTCCGAAATCCCCTGTTCAGTATTTGGAAAATCATTATAAATCATACATAAATGATTATAAGATAAGATTTATATGCTTAGACTCCTTAATGAGTCTAGTTTCAAACAAAATAAACGAAAACATATTTTGAATTCTTTACAATGAGAAATTCAGTTCTTAGTGAAGAGTAGTCAGAATACTCAAGAAGTAAAATAGGGGAAACTTTAAGAAAAATCTGGTATTGATTAGCCAAACCAAAAATTTTGAAAATTTTGTGGATAGAAGATATACGAGTCTATTTTCATGGAAAATTAACGGCACATCATTTGGAGTTTCGTAGGTCCAGTTACAAATAATTTAACGACTGTTGCTCAGGAAAACAACTTGTAGAGAATTTGTGATTATGTTGTAAACATTGATAAAACTTGTTTTAGTTGCTCATAAGCTATTGATTAAACCCATACGTGAATTCTAATTTGTGACATTATAAAATGATATATGAGTGTTAGATGGATCTTTGATATTAAAAATTGTGAAATTGTAAGTTTTGAGTAATCGCCTTTAGTATAAGATTTACGATGCCTTGATATGTATATGCTAGACGAACATTATCTTTTAGTCCTACTTGATCTAAGATGTGTGGTAAATAATTTAATTATATGATATTTAGTTGAATGGTTAATTCGGGTTAAATTGGATTGATGAAATGTAGATGTGATTTATTTGTATGATCTTCAAAACGAAATGAAAATGATGGTGTATATTTTGCCCTTATATACGAATGGAGCAATTAAATTACCAATGTGATAGGCTATGTGAAATGTGTTACCATGTGAATATATATATGTGAGAATTATATCCGGACTTCAGGTCCGTAGGCTATAAGCGAGAATTATATCCGGACTTCATGTCCGCAGGCTATATGCGAGAATTATATCCGGACTTTAGGTCCGCAGGCTACGTGCTGGACATATATCTAAATTTAAAGTCTTGAAGGCTTTATGCTAGTGACTGGATTCGGGTTCTAACCTAGCAGGTTTAATGTTGATAATTTGAGTAAGGTTATGAATTGAATGTACTATACAGTATGAAAAACAGGTACGCATTTTGTACACTTAAGCGAACCCCCTTTTAGATTAAAGTTTCATATATAAGGAATGGAATGTGCATATGTATGTATAGATATTCGTATGGATGAATATCGCATCCATGAATATGAAAATAACTACTTCGGATGATGTCTTTATTTATATGAAGGTATACGATTAAATTATTTCTATAATTCATGTTTATGATCGAGGTTCAGTTTGTGATCTCTTTGTATGTTAGTGTATATATGTATATATATGTATATACGTAATTTCGGGCAAAGAGGTATACAGCTGATTCGAGCTTAATATTTTGAATGTTGACTTATATGTCAAATTTTACCAGTTTAAAATTTCTTAAGACTTACTAAGCATCATTTTGCTTACTCCGTTACCTTGGTTCCTTGTGTTATAGATTTTGTTCGTTAGCTATCGGACTCGGAAGTGTCATGGTCGAAGTCATCCACACTATTTAAGCCACTTTTTGGTACTCTTCAGTCGAACCTGATAATGGCATGTATAGGGTTGACCCTTGTTGTTAGTTAAGTACCTTTTGGTAATGTATATTCGTATAGCCATGCGAAAATGGCTTGTATATTTTGAGTATAACATTATGATCATTTTGTATATATGGTCTTATGATATGGTTATTAAGTGGTGTGGAAATGTTTGGTAATGATTAGCCATTGGAATGGCCAATCATGGTCCTATTGGTGCTACGTATGTCATGGCTAATCGTGAATATACTTGGAAATAATGTATGTCAAGTTACTAGTTGATTCATGGAAAACTATGAAATGGGTAAAATTTACCTTAAAATAGATGCTGACAGCAGCAGTGATGTGAATTTGAAAAATCACTAAAAATAGTATATATGGAATTAAATAATGAATAAATTATTTAATCGAATCTTGATGAGTCTATTTTCATATGAAATAAACAAAACGACCATATGAGCTGTATTTTATGAGATGTTTAAGTTTTCGTGAAACAGGGCCAGAGCAATTTCTGGATCCCCTGTTCTGACTTTGGAAATTCACCATAAATTAACCAGAGATAATTAGAAGTCATGATTTATATGTAAAGATTCCTTTTTGAGTCTAGTTTCATTAGAAACAAACAGCATAAGTAGTGAAGCTCTGTATAGGGAGATATCTAAGTCGTAATGCATGAAGGTCAGAGTAGTCAAACCCTGAAACAGGGGAGACTTTAACTAATAAACTGTACTAATTGGCCTGACCAAAAATTCTAGAAAACAATTTGTAGATGGATATATGAGTCTAGTTTCAGGAAAAATTTACGGAATCGGTTTTCGAGTTTTGTAACTCGAGATATGATTTTTAAAGTGACTGTGATGCAGTTAGCCAGCTTGTCTAGAAATTTTAAAATGAACTGTGTAAGTAAATGAATTAAGTCCGCTAACACCTCGTGTTTGACTCCGGCAACGGTCTCGGGTACGGGGTGTTACAGAATATATCTAGGATTGGATTTTTGAGAAAGACTTGGTACTTAAGAAGTCTTTATGACTCACCTTTCTTTTCTTGCAACTCTACCTGGTATTCAGTTTTCATTCATTACTTTGTTTTCACAATGAGGACATTGCTTCTTTTTAAAGGGGGGTAAGGCATTTCGCATGAATTTTAAAGTATATTTCAATCTTTTGACTTATGTATGCTGAAATAAATGAATGTTCAGAAAGAATTTTTTTTCATAAGTGTGTTCAAATGCAAGCATGATTTCTAATTTTATCTAAGTTATTCTTATGTTATATTGACTATAGAATACTTGTATGTTCTTTAGACTTATGTAGTATTTGCAATGAAAATTTGATTTCTTTAAAAATAGACAGGTATAAAGGTTTAAGTCTTTAGAATTGACTTAGTAACTTTATTGAGGCGAAATCCTAGGAGGTATAAGAATCTAATAAGATTTAGGCACACTTTCTTTGGATCGTTTGAGCCTTTCAAGCCGACCTTATTAATTTAACCCTTGAAACTTAATTTTTGAGTTTAATGGCCTATTTATTGCAAATTACCTACATCATAAGTCGTATTATCATCTTTTTTATTTTATCCTATTCTTTTGCACCTATCTTAACTGAATTTGTCTTGGTGATCAAAGTTTAAGGAAAAAGTATGAAAAGATGTACAAGTTCTTCTCATGTTTAAAAAAAATGAAAGAACAAAGGTTTCGCGACACCTAGTTACTCTTTGTGGGGCGCACTAGTGCTATTTGTGAAAAAGAAAGATGGTTCGATGAGATTGTGCATTGACTACAGACAGCTCAATAAGGTAACCACAAAAAACAAGTACCCCTTACCAACAATTAATGACTTGTCTGACCAATTGAAGTGGGCCACAGTATTTTCAAAGATAGACTTAAGGTCCGATTACTACTTGTTGAGAGTAAAAGATTTGGACGCACCGAAGACTGCATTTAGGATAAGGTATGGTCACTAGAATTTTTGGTTATGCCTTTTGGTTTAACGAATGTGCCCGCTGTATTTATGGATTTAATGAATTGTATTTTCTGACCATACTTAGATAAATTTTTCATTGTTCTTATTGATGATATCCGGATTTATTCTCATGATGAGATTGAGCATGCCGAGCACTTGAGAACGGTTCTGCAGACCTTGAGAGGCAAACAGTTGTATGCTAAGTTTAGTAAGAATGAGTTTTGGCTTCGAGAAGTCAGATTCTTGGGGCACATTGTTTCGGGTGACGGCATCTGAGTCAATCCGAGTAAGATTTCAGCTATTATTGAATGGAAACCGTCGAGGAATGTGTCAAAGGTTAGAAGGTTTCTAGTCTTAGTCGGTTACTACAGACAGTTTGTTAAAGGATTTTCCATGATTGCTACTCCGATGATGAGACTGTTACAGAAAGATGTTAAGTTTGAATGGACAGAAAAATGCCAACAGAGTTTTGAGAAGCTAAAGGCATTGTTGACTAAGGCTCCAATTTTAGTACAACCTAAGCTAGGAAAGGAAATTGTGGTGTATAGTGATGCATCCTTGAATGGATTGGGTTGCATGCTTATGCAAGAAGGCAAGGTAATAGCTTATGCATCGAGGCAGCTGAAACCGCAAGAGAAGAATTATCCAACACACAATTTGGAGTTGGCTGCCATTATGTTTGCATTGAAGATTAGGAGACATCATTTGTAAGGTGAGAAATGTCAGGTGTATATTGACCATAAAATTCTGAAGTATTTGATGACTCAAGAGGACTTAAACCTACGGCAACAGAGATGGTTAGAGTTGATAAAAAACTATGAGCTAGTGATTCATTATCACCCGGGAAAGGTGAACATGGTCGCTGATGCCTTGAGTAGGAAATCCTTATTCACGTTGAGGGCTATGAACACTCAGTCGACCTTAGCAGATGATGGTTTGATTCTAGCTAAGTTGAGAGCTAGACCAACGTTTCTTTAAGAGATTTATGAAGCTTAACAAAGTGACAGTGAATTGCAATCCAAAAGAGTCCAATATGAATCGGATATAGAATCAGGTTTTTGGATTAGTTTCGATGGTTGCTTAATATTCCGAGATAGGATTTGTATTCCTAAGAATAATGAGTTGATTTAGAAGATTTTTCTTGAGGCCCATAGTTGTCGTTTGTCTATGCATCCAGATAGTACGAAAATGTACAATGATTTGAAGAAATTTTGTTAGTGGCCAAGAATGAAAACATATATTTCTGAGTTCATTTCAAGATGCCTGATTTTTCAACAAGTGAAAGCTGAACTCCAAGTACCTTCAGGTTTACTTCATCCCGTGATGGTTCCGGAGTAGAAATAGGACCGATTACTATGAATTTCGTGACGGGTTTGCCTTTGACACCAAGAAAGAAAGATGTCGTATGGGTTGTGGTTGACAGATTGACCAAATCGGCTCATTTTATACCGGTACGCATTGATTATTCACTTGATAAGTTAGCCGAATTGTATATTTTTAAGATTGTGAGACTTCATGGAGTACCTTTATCGATTATTTCGGATAGAGGTCTGAGGTTTACTTCGCGATTTTGGAAGAATTTACAAGAAGCTTTGGTACAAAACTGAATTTTAGTACCGCCTTTCACCCACAGACTAATGGAAAATCTGATAGAGTAATTCAGACACTTGAAGATATGCTCAGATGTTGTGTTCTTGAGTTCCAAGGTAGTTGGGAAAGGTACTTACCTTTGGTTGAATTTACTTACAACAATAGTTATCAGTCGGGCTTGAAGATGGCGCCTTATGAGGCATTGTATGACCATAAATGTCGCACACCATTGTATTAGACTGAGCTTAAGGAGAATAAGATTCATGGAATCGATTTAGTTAAGGAAACTGAAGAAAAGTTGAAAGTAATTCGTGATTGTTTAAAAGCGGCATTGGATAAACAAAAGTCGTACGTAGATTTGAAAAGAAAGGAAATTGAGTATCAGGCCGGTGATAAAGTATTCTTGAAAGTGTCTCCATGGAAAAAGATTTTGAGATTTGGTATAAAAGGCAAGTTGAGTCCTCATTATGTAGAACCATATGAGATTACCGAAAGGATAGGGCCTGTTGCTTATTGATTGCCTTTGCAGCCTGATTTAGAAAAGATTCATGATGTATTTCATGTATCCATGTTTCACTGTTATAGATTCGATCCTTGTCATGTGATTGCACCGACAGAGGCTGAAATTAGACCAGATATGACATATGGTGAGGAACCGGTTAAGATCTTGGCTCGAGAAGTCAAGTAATTAAGAAATAAAAGTGTTTGTCTTGTGAAAGTTTTATGGAAAAGACATGGGGTTGAAGAGGATACATGGGAGCTCGAGAAGGCTATGAGAAAATAGTACCCAAATCTTTTCACCGGTAAGATTTTCAAGGACGAAAATCCCTAAGGGGGAGAATTGTAACATCTCAAATTCGAGCCTAGTCAAAATAGTGGTTTTGAGACCACAAATATGAAATAGAAATAATTATTTTATGATTCTCATGAGGACTATGATATGATTGCATGCTTGTGTGAAAGTTTCATGAAGAAATTCTATGCATAAAATGTCCAATTGAATTTTAGGGACCAAATTGAATAAGATGCAAAACTTTCATTCTAGAAGCTTTAAGCATGAAATTGCTTTAGATTATGAATTAGAGGGTCCTAATTATTAATTTGACCAATTTTTATAATTTTGGACAAAAATGGACATGCATAGGAAAAATTTGAAAGAAAGACCCTAAGGGCATTTTGGTCATTTGGTAATTAAAAGAATAAAAGGGAAAATCAAAGCAAAACTGTGTCCGTCTTCTCCAAGTGCTATCCGAATTTCTCAATAGCCATAGCTCGGGTTTTGTTCAACATTTCCAAGCTTGATTGTAAGTGATCCCTAGCCCCGTTTTTAATGTTCTTTGTATTTTTGAAGTCTTTAAAGCATGATCTACCCATTTCTAGCTATATTTTGAGCTAGGGTTCATGTATGAAATTTGACCCATGTGTAACATGCATGTATTTTGTTGATTAATGGAGGAATATGAATATTTGATGCATGATAAACATCTTTTACTAGGTGATTTTTAGTGAAAACACCTAAAAAGGGGACTTATTTGTAAATGTGTAAAAGTGGGTAGTAAAAATGTGAAATAAAGAAAAATGTGGGTTGCAATGTGAATGGTATAGGTTCAGTTAGGCTTGGGTAACAAAGAAAATGCATGCATTTCATTTTACGAGCCTAGGGACTAAATTGTAAATAAGTGAAAAGTTAGGGGTAAAAAAGTAACTTTACCAAAGCATGAATTATGGCTTGATTTGAATAATTAGATTAATAAACAAGTTAAATTTGGCATTATAGATCAAGAAAAATGTGACACATGTCTTGATCGAGGGAAGAATAAAGTATACGACGATTAGGCTCGATTACCATCATTTTGCACCGAGGTAAGTTCATGTGTAAATAATGCAATGATATATCATATTTTTAATATTTTGTTAATGTATGAGTTTATATAATTACTCATTATGCCAAGTGTATGAATGATGTTGTAATCTACGAGCACGAGATTGTGAATGAATTCGACGAACATGTGATATCGAGAAAACCCCGTTTGAACTTTAGGAATAGTTTAGGATACAATGTGACATGTCACTAGGAACTATGTGGATATGAGCTCATGAATATGTGTGTATATGTGATATGTGAATCAGGGTGCTGGTCTTGTACGTCCTACCGGTGGCCGGGTAGCCCAGCATGTGATGCGGGTACCTGTCAGCTTGTGTGAGCAGCTCGAGTAGTTACGTCCTGACTGTTAGCTTGTGTGAGCAGGCCCGTGAGTAGCTCGTGAGTGAGCAATATGTGATTGTGATATGAGGTAGCATGTGGCTACATTTGATGCATTATGTGCAAGTCTTCTGTGTATTCATTAATATTCCGAGTGTTCAATGGGTAAACTTGTGAGTTAATCGGCAAGTAAATCAATGAAGAGAGAATATGACAGTGTGATTTGAGTTGGTACAGGTATGTACGATAAACTTATCTGAATGAGCTCGATATGTGATGAATATTTGGTAAGATTGAAAATGTATAAGTTATGTCTACAAATTTGAGTTATATCTATGAATTCATGATAACACTTAAGTAAATCTATGTTATGTCATAAATGTGTATATATATATATGATCATGTTGCTATTTATTTGCATGTGAACTTTGTAACACCCCTTACTCGTACCCGATACCAGGACAAGGTACAGGGCATTACCGTACACAAACATGGTATTTTCGAAAAATACAGCTATAAATTTTCATTTCAATTTAAAACTGATCAAACAGAATCGTATTGTCCCAATTATGGACCTACAGGTCCAAAACATGCATTAAAAGTGACCCAGGACTAAACCAAGAACATTAGAAAACTTTAGGGAATTTCTAAGTTTAAGCCTCACACGCCCATGTGGAGGCAATGCACAAGCTCGTGTGCATTGGGACACTTTCGTGTCCCTTTCCCTTGTTGAATTATTGGAATTTATTTTTCATTTCGAACCTACAAGGGTTTTCACATGGCCGAGCACACGCCCATGTCCCTCACACGGCCTAGACACGTCCATCTTGTCGCCCATGTCGAAGAACCTAGACATTCTGTTTATGATGACATCATCCATCTAGGGGCACACGGCCAAGGCACACACCCGTGTGCAAGGCTGTGTCCTCTACACAGTTGAGACACACGGCTGTGTCTCTGCCCGTGTATTTACTACCATGCATACTAACCTAAAAATTCAAGGTGCAGGGGACACACGACTGAGCAACACACGCAAGGGGCAGGTCGTGTGTCACACACTGCCTCGACACATGCTCGTGTGTCTACCCGTGTGTACCTTCTTGGAGGCTATTTTCCAAGCCAATGGTCACCCTCAACATCCAAACACATTTATAAACTTCAATGGTATTTAACATGGCCTAAATATGTCTATAACCCACCTTAGCATAGTCTATTTCATGTTAACCTCATCTCATTGGTTTAGCACATGATAGGTTATCCTTTTTGTATTAAGGATTACCACTTCAATAGTCACAAATTATATTTGGCTCATTTTATAACTCACTGCCAATTATGACCTAACCATCTCCAAATCATTTGGCCACATTTCACATGTCCATTTATGATATACCATATTTTTACCATCACATGAAACATTTAAGCATAACCATGTACAATTAGTGTAACACCCCACACCCGAGTCCTACGCCAGGACAAGATACGAGGCGTTACCACACTTAAACATGTTCATTCCAACTTTTTCGAATCATCAAGACTTCATAAATTTTAAAACTTTATATAAACTCCTTAACATTTGCCTACGAGGCCTCAAACATCCATTGGAAACCATTCGGGATCAGCTCGGGTCCTTAACCAACTTTAGAAAAATAACCCTCGAAACAGAGCACAGGCCCGTGTGGATGGGCGACATGCCCGTGTGGTCATTAAGACATGGTCGTGTTAATGGCCGTGTGATACACACAGCCTAAGCATCAAGGGACACGCGCGTGTCCCATGCCCGTGTGAATTAAATTCTAAATTCAAACCTACAGGGGTTTTCACACAGCCTGACACACGTCCGTGTCTATGGCCTGTGTCCCTTACACGGCCATGACATGCCCGTCTCCTAGCCCGTGTCCAAAAACCTTGACATTCTGTTTCTGACATCAGCATCCAATAAGGGGCACATGGCCAAGGCACATGCCCGTGGCCATAAGCCGTGTCCTCCACACGACTGAGACACACGCCGTGTCACTGCCCGTATGTTTACTACCATGCATACTGACTTGAAACTTTTATGTGTAGGGGACACACGGCTGGACATCATGTAACAGCCCGATTTTGACCCTAGTCGGAATAGTGGTTTCGGGACCACAAATCTGAGTCTAAAAATATTTTAATATTATTTTTTGGGTCTGTGATATGTGAATTTACATTTGTGAAATTTCTGTGATTTAATTTGTCTATTTTCGTGCTTAATTATGAAAAAGGATTAAATCGCGTAAAGTGTAAAAGTTGAGTGCTATATGCTAAAGCACCTATTTGGCTTGGCTTTTAAAATAAAAGTCCTTGCATATCAAATTTACCATTTGTTTTAATGGTGGAAAAAATTGGCCATGTAGTTGGTGAATTTAATGTTATATCATTAAGGGAAAAATGGTAAAAGGTGATTATAATGCTTATTATAATAAAATGGAAACAAAAAGGTGGCTTATTATCATGGATGTTAGCCGAAAAATCAGCCAAATAAAGAAGGGTTTGAAGCTTTTGTACATTCGGCACTTTGGTAGCTAAATTGAGGTATGAAATTTGTTCAGTTTTTGATAATTTCTACGTTTCTGTGATCATTGCTTCGTGTTCTTCAAAACCCATGTCTGAATTTCTATTTATGTTAAAGATTTCATGAAATGTCATTGTTGATATCATGAGTTTTGTGATGTTTTTGAATGAATTATGAAGGCTTGGTAGATGGTTCATAAGTTTTGTCTTTGAATTTTTTATGAAATTGAGTTATTTGGGTTAAATTTTGAAAATGAGTTTTTGAAGGACTAAATTGTGAATTAAACATGTTGTCTGGGCTTATATAGAAGCCATGAAAATTTAGCTAGCCTTTGTTGCAAAAGAAACTTTGCATATTTGTGATTTTATGAAAAATGGACTAAATTGTCAAAGTGTGAAAATGTAAGGGCTAAAATGTAAAGTGCCCTAAATATGTGTATATGGATTAAATTGAATGAAATGAATGATTGAATGATTGAATTTGTACTGTATTAGATCAAGAAAAAAGAAAATCAGAATTAGATCGGGGAAGTCCAAAATAGTTGAATAGACGACTCGTTTTATTCAAAATCCGTTCCAGGTAAGTCAAATTACAATTACGTGTTAATTGAAATAAATTCTGCACATATAAATTGTAATCTCTATTGGATGGCCTTGAGTGCCTGATGAATATCTTTGGAGTAAAGTATGATAATATGTTAATATCTGAAAAGCTCTGTACGTTTCTAAGAAAAGTTGACATCTATCTCAGACATCGTGTAAGACCTTGTCTAGGACACAGGCCTCGATTGAGATTTACGTATAAGACCATGTCTAGGACATCAACATCGTATCTGATTTCGTGTAAGACCGTGTCTGGGACACGGGCCTCGATTGAGATTTACGTATAAGACCATGTTTGGGACATCGACATCGTTTCTGATTTCGTGTAAGACCGTGTTTGGGACACAGGCCTCGATTGAGACTTACATATAAGACCATGTCTGGGACATAGGCATCGTATTTGATTTCGTGTAAGACCCTGTCTGAGATAGAGGCATCGATATTGAATTACATGTAAGACCACGTCTGGGACGTCAGCATTGTACTTGTTTATGAGCATCTATATCGTTTCTGACATGTCTGATGATAGCGTACGAAATCTGAGATTGAGTATATGAAATGTATAACCTATGCAGGTATGTTTGTATCGTACTAAATTTCTAAATATGAAAAACTCTATCTCTGTGAAATATGTATGGAAATAAAGCATGACATATATGCAAACAAAGGAGCATGGTTAAGTTTATGAATTATTCTATGAAATGGTTATAAATCTATATGGTTGAATTGTATTTATATGCTTTAGTAGTTAGACCAATTGTATTTGGCTTACTAAGCTCTTTGTAGCTTACTCTGTGTGTTTACTGTCTGTTTTACAGTTATTGTAGCTACTGAAGGCTCGGGGATAGTCGAGGATTGTCACCACACTATCGATCCCATTTTGGTACTTTTGAAAGTGTAAATATTTTAAAGTATGGCATGTATAGGCTAGAAGGTCTATGTATATAAGTTTTGATGTGTATATATTATGCCATGAGAGTTGGCTAACAAATGAAATGTTGCATATAGTTGTGGTATTTGGTTGATGGTTCCAAATGGTGTGTGGTTGTAGTGTTTTATGAGCTAATATGTTTTTGTTATAATGGAGCATGTTATGAGTATGGAATTGGTTGAAATTTTAAGTACAAATGTTGTTTATTATGGCTTGTAAGGATGACCTTTAAAAAGGGTGGCATGGTGCCACATGGTCAGGGGACACGGGCGTGTCATGTGTCCGTGGGCTAAAGTCAGTAGCTTACTAAGTATCACACGGCTGCAGCACACGGGCGTGTTTGTTAGCCGTGGGTGAAAGTCAGTATGCATGCTCTGTTTTGGCACAACTAATTCACATAGGTGTGTCTGATTCCCGTGTGAGGCACACAGCTTGGACGCACGGGCGTGTGACCTCAATAGAATTGGAAAAAAAAATTTTGTTCTGAATTTTATGAATGTGTTTGGTTTAGCTCTAACCATTTTTAAACGTATGTTTTAGGTCTCATAGACCATATTTAGAGATGATTGCTTATGAAATGATGTTAAATAATACCTGTGATTCTAGATTGGTTTGAAATGTTCTGTCTGTCTGGTAATTTCTCGTAACCCTAATCTGATATCGGTTACGGGTTTGGAGTGTTACATTTTATTGGTATTAGAGCTATGGTTTAGTCGGTTCTAGGACTACCATAGCGTATGTGAGTCTAGCTATACATGCCATATATCTGAATCTGTGATAGTGTGATGACTCCTAACATTGAAATATGCTTTTATATAGCAAATGGATCCCGATAGAGCTTAGCTGACGATGTTGAAAGCAATGCGCTCCTCCCGCGCAAGGGACGGTGCAAGCTAATTCTAGACCGGCTATGAGTAGCCGTGATGGTAAGGCTAAGCAAGCCTTCTATCAGATGATGAATGAATGGTTCACCCAATACATTAGAACCAATCCGACTGTACAACAACCTCCACCCCCGATTAATCCTTCTCAAACTCCTGATATGCCACGAGTGAATCTGGTACAGTTGAGTAGACCATTGGTTGATAAGATTAGAAAGTATGGGGCTGAAGAGTTCCGAGCTACAACGAATGATGATGCTAAAAGAGCTGAATTCTGGTTAGAGAATACGATAAGAGTGTTTGATGAAATGTCTCTGAGTCTTGAGGAACGTGTTAAATGTGTCATTTCACTTCTGAGAGATACGGCATATCATTGGTGGAAAACTTTAATATCTGTGGTTCTGAGTGAACGAGTTACATGGGATTTCTTTCAATCTAAATTCCGAAAGAAATATATCAGTCAGATATTCATTGATTAGGAAAGTAAAGAGTTTCTCGAGCTTAAATAGGGTTGTATGTTTATTACTGAATACGAACGTGAATTTCTAAGATTGAGCCAGTATGCCCGTGAATGTGTATCGAATGAAGCAATAATGTGCAAAAGGTTTGAAGATGGACTAAATGAAGATATTCGTCTGTTAGTTGGGATTTTGGAAATTAAAGAAATGGTAGTGCTCGTTGAGCGAGCATGTAAAGCTGAAGAATTAAGTAAAGAGAAAAGAAAAACTGATTCTGAAGCTAGAGATGCTAGAAAGAGATCTTCGAGTAGATCATTTCAATCTATGTGAAAGAAATTCCGAGATGATCAAAGCCGTCCAAATGCTAATGTGGGACATTCAAACTGAGATCGAGCTAGATCGCATTCAAACTTCAGAGTCCCTACTACTCCCGTTGCAAGTGTCGGGAATGTCCGATCTGAGAGACCTGAATGTAAACACTGTGGTAAAAGACATCCGGGAAATTGTAGATTGAATGACCGAGCCTGTTTTCAATTTGGATCTTTGGACCATTTAGTAAAAGATTGTTCTGAACCTGCTGACCAAGAGAATGTACAGAATTTGAAACCAAGCAACACCTCAGCTAGAGGTAGACCTTCCAGAAATGCAAGAAATGCAAGTAGTGGTCAAAGACCTACTGGAGATACTATTGTTAGATCTGAGGCTGGAGCACCTGCCAGAGCCTATGCTGTCCGAGCTCGTGAGGAAGCCTCGTCTCTAGACGTGATTACTGGTACTTTTACTCTTTATGATACTTCTGTGATTGCATTGATAGATCCTGGATCAATGAATTCTTATATTTGTATGAATTTAGTGCACAGTAAGACTTTGCCTGTAGAGTCTACTGAATTCGTAATTAGAGTATCGAACCCCTTAGGCAAAAGTGTCTTAGTTGATAAAGTCTACAAGAATTGCTCGTTAATGATACGATATATCATTTTCCTGCTGATCTGACGCTTTTACCTTTCGATGAATTTGACATAAATCTGGGAATGGATTGGTTAACTTTGCATGATGCTATTGTGAATTGAAAATGAAAAGTCATTGATTTAAGGTGTAAGAATGATGAAATAATTCGAACTGAGTCTAGTTATCTGAATGGACTACCAGCTGTGCTATCTGCAATGAAAATATAGAAATATGTGAAGAAAAGCTATCAAGCCTACTTATCATATGTGTTAGATTCAAAAGTGAATGATAAGAAAGTTGAATCAGTGCCTGTTGTTTGTGACTTCTCTGATGTGTTTCCTGAAGAACTACCTAGTTTGCCTCCAATTCGAGAAGTCGAGTTTGGCATTGAATTAGTACCTGGTACTACTCCGATTTCAATAGCTCCGTATAGAATGGCTCCGATTGAGTTAAAGGAATTAAAATCTCAGTTACAAGAATTGACCGATCGAGGTTTGCTAGACCGAGTTTTTCACCATGGGGTGCTCCTCTTCTGTTTGTGAAAAAGAAAGATGGCACAATAAGAATGTGTATTGATTATCGTCAGCTTAATAAAGTGACTGTAAAGAACAAATACCTTCTGCCTAGAATTGATGACTTATTCGATCAGTTGAAAGGTGCTACTTTGTTTTCTAAGGTAGATCTGAGATCGGGTTACTACTAGTTGCGAGTAAAGGATACTGATATTCCAAAAACTACTTTCAGAACGAGGTATGTGCATTATGAATTTTTAGTCATGCCTTTTGGTTTAACGAATGCACCTGCTGTATTTATGGATTTAATGAATAGAATTTTCAGACCGTATTTAGATCAATTTGTTCTAGTTCATTGATGACATATTAATTTATTCACGTGATGAATCTGAACATGCCAAGCATTTGAAAATAGTGCTACAGACTCTGCGAGATAAACAGTTGTATGCAAAGTTTAGTAAATGTGAATTCTGGTTGCGAGAAGTTATTTTTCTGGGTCATATTGTATCAGCTTCCGGTATCAAAGTTGATCCGAGCAAGATTTCAGCTATTCTGGATTGGAAGCCTCCGAGGAATGTATCTAAAGTCCGCAGTTTTTTGGGACTTGCCGGTTACTACAGACGATTTGTACAGGATTTCTCTGCAATAGCGACTCTGTTGACAAAATTGCTTCAGAAAGATGTGAAATTTGATTGGTTTGAACAATGTCAGAAAAGTTTTGATCGATTGAAAGCTCTGTTAACTGAAGCTCTGGTACTGGTACAACCTGAGTCAGGTAAAGAATTCGTTGTTTACAGTGATGCTTCGTTGAATGGACTCGGTTGTGTTTTAATGCAAGAAGGAAAAGTTGTTGCTTATGCTTCGAGACAATTAAAGCCGCATGAGAAGAACTATCTAACACACGACCTTGAGTTAGCTGCCATTGTATTTGCTTTAAAGATCTGGCGTCACTATCTGTTTGGTAAGAAATGTCATGTGTTTTCTGATCATAAAATTCTGAAGTATTTAATGATGCAAAAAGATTTGAATCTGTGACAGAGAAGATTGTTAGAACTGTTAAAAGACTATGAACTTGTGATTGATTATCACCCGGGAAAAGCAAATGTGGTTGCTGATGCTTTGAGTCGAAAATCATTATTTGCAATGAATGCTCATTTAGTTCTGTCTGATGATGGTTCAGTTTTAGCTAAATTAAAAGCGAGACCTTTGTTTTTACAACAGATTATCGAAGCTCAGAAGGTTGATAATGAGATTATGGCTAAACGAAATCAGCGTAATTCTGATTCTGATTCTGAATTTCGAATAGACGATGATGATTGTCTGAGGTTCAGAAATAGACTTTGTGTTCCAAGAAATCCAAATATGATTCAAATGATTTTGAGTGAAGCTCACAGTAGTAGATTTTCTGTACATCCGAGAAGTACGAAAATGTATAACGATTTGAAACAACTATATTGATGGCCAGGAAAGAAAAGAGATATTTCTGACTTTGTTTTGAGATGTTTAATCTGTCAGCAAGTTAAAGCTAAGCATCAGGTATCATCTGGATTATTACAACTGATTATGATTCCGGAATGGAAATGGGATCGAGTGACCATGGATTTTGTTTCGGGTTTGATTCTGTCTCCGAAAAAGAAAGACGCAATTTGGGTTGTAGTTGATCGTTTGACGAAATTAGCTCATTTTATTCTGATTCGGTTTGATTATTTGCTTGATAAGCTAGCTGAGTTGTATATTTCTGATATTGTGAGATTGCATGGTGTGCCATTGTCGATAGTGTTAGATAAAGACCCGAGATTTACGTCACGATTCTGGAAGAAATTGCAAGATGCTCTGGGTACTAAATTTCATTTTAGCACCACTTTTCATCCGCAAACAGATGGTCAATCAAAACGGATTATTCAGATACTCGAGGATATGTTGAGATGTTGCATTCTTGAGTTTGAAGGTACATGGGAACAATATCTACCTCTGATTGAATTTGCTTATAATAATAGCTTTCAATTAAGCATCAAAATGGCACCGTACGAAGCCTTCTATGGGAGAAAGTGTAGAACTCTGTTATGCTAGTCTGAGCTCAGTGAGAATAAGATTTACGGTATTGATTTGATAAAAGAAAAAGAACAGAAAGTAAAAGTAATCCGAGATAGTTTGAAAACTGCCTCTGATCGTCAAAAATCTTATGCGAATTTTAAATGAAAAGATATTGAATTTGAGATCGGTGATAAAATGTTTCTGAAAGTATCTTCGTGGAAGAAACTGTTCCGATTTGGCAAAAAGGGAAATTTGAGTCCAAGGTTCATTGGACCGTCTGAAATCATCGAGCGAGTTGGATCGAGTGCTTATAGATTGAGGCTACCATCTGGGTTAGAAAAGATTCATAACATGTTTCACGTATCGATGCTTAGACGATACAAATCTGATCCCTCACATGTAATTTCACCGTCTGAGATTGAAATTCAGTTTGATATGACTTACGAAGAAAAGTCAATCCGTATTTTAGCTCGGAAGGTTAAAGAGTTGCGAAACAAGAAAATTCCATTGCTTAAAGCGATGTGGCATCGACACGGTGTTGAAGAGGCCACGTGGGAGTCTAAATATGCTATGAAACAAAAATACTCGAATCTGTTTAATGGTAAGATTTTCAGGGACGAAAATCCTTAAGAGGGAGAATTGTAACAGTCCAATTTTGACCCTAGTCAGAATAGTGGTTTTGGGGACCACAAATCCGAGTCTGAAAAATATTTTAATATTATTTTCTGTATCTGTGATATGTGAATTTACATCTGTGAAATTTCTGTGATTTAATTTGTCTGTTTCTGTGCTTAATTATGAAAAAGGATTAAATCGCGTAAAGTTTAAAAGTTGAGTGCTAGATGCTAAAGCACCTATTTAGCTTGGCTTTTAAAATAAAAGTCCTTGCATGTCAAATTTACCATTTGTTTTAGTGGTGGACAAAAATGTTCATGTAGTTGGTGAGTTTAATGTTATATCATTAAGGGCAAAATGGTAAAAGGTGATTATAATGCTTATTATAATAAAATGAAAACATAAAGGTGGCTTATTATCATGGATATTAGCCGAAAAATCAGCCAAAGAAAGAAGGGTTTGAAGCTTTTGTACATTTGGCACTTTGGTAGCTAAATTGATGTATGAAATTTGTTCGGTTTTGATAATTTCTACATTTCTGTGATTATTGCTTCGTATTCTTCAAAACCCATGTCTGAATTTCTATTTATGTTAAAGATTTCATGAAATGTCATTGTTGATATCATGAGTTTTGTGATGTTTTTGAATGAATTATGAAGGCTTGGTAGATGGTTCATAAGTTTTGTCTTTGAGTTTTTGATGAAATTGAGCTATTTGGGTTAAATTTTGAAAATGAGGTTTTGAAGGACTAAATTGTGAATTAAACATGTTGTATGGGCTTATATAGAAGCCATGAAAATTTCGCTAGCGTTTGTTGCAAAGAAATTTTGCATATTTGTGATTTTATGAAAAATGGACCAAATTGTCAAAGTGTGAAAATGTAAGGGCTAAAATGTAAAGTGCCCTAAATATGTGTATATGGATTAAATTGAATGAAATGAATGATTGAATTTGTATTGTATTAGATCAAGAACAAATAAAATCGAACTTAGATCGGGGAAAGTTCAAAATAGTTGAATAGACGACTTGTTTTATCCGAAAGCCTTCCGAGGTAACTCAAATTACAATTACGTGTTAATTGAAATAAATTCTGCACATATAAACTGTAATCTGTATTGGATGGCCTTGAGTGCCTGATGAATATCTTTGAAGTAAAGTATGATAATATGTTAATATCTGAAAAGCTCTGTACGATTCTAAGAAAAGTTGACATCTGTCTGAGACATCGTGTAAGACCGTGTCTGGGACACAGGCCTCGATTGAGATTTACGTATAAGACCGTGTCTGGGACATTGGCATCGTATCTAATTTTTTGTAAGATCGTGTCTGGGACACAGACCTCGATTGAGATTTACGTATAAGACTATGTCTGGGACATCGGCATCGTATCTGATTTCGTGTAAGACCGTGTCTGGGACACAGGCCTCAATTGAGATTTACATATAAGACCATGTCTGGGACATCGGCATCGTATCTGATTTCGTGTAAGATCGTGTTTGGTACACAGGCCTCGATTGAGGTTTACATATAAGACCATGTCTTGGACATCAGCATCGTATTTGATTTCGTGTAAGACCCTGTCTGGGACAGAGGCATCGATTTTGAATTACATGTAAGACCATGTCTGGGACGTCAGTATTGTACTTGTTTATGAGCACCTATATCGTTTCTGACCCGTCTGATGATAGCGTACGAAATCTGAGATTGAGTATATGAAATGTATAACCTATGCAGGTACGTTTGTATCGTACTAAATTTCTGAATATGAAAAACTCTATCTTTGTGAAATATGTATGGAAATGAAGCATGACATATATGCAAACAAAGGAGCATGGTTAAGTTTATGAATTATTCTATGAAATGGTTATGAATCTATACGGTTGAATTGTGTTTATATGCTTTAGTAGTTAGACCAATTGTATTTGGCTTATTAAGCTCTTTGTAGCTTACTCTGCGTTTTTACTGTCTGTTTTACAGTTATTGTAGCTACTGAAGGCTCGGGGATAATCGAGGATTGTCACCACACTATCTATCCCATTTTGGTACTTTTGAAAGTGTAAATATTTTAAAGTATGGCTTGTATAGGCTAGAAGGTCTATGTATATTACTTTTGATGTGTAAATATTATGCCGTGAGAGTTGGCTAACAAATGAAATGTTGTATATAGTTTTGGTATTTGGTTGATGGTGCCAAATGGTGTATGGTTGTACTGTTTTATGAGCTAATATGTTTTTGTTATTATGAAGCATGTTATGAGTGTGGAATTGGTTGAAAATTTTAGGTACAAATGTTGTTTATTATGGCTTGTAGGGATGACCTTTAAAAGGGGTGGCAATTTGGCTTAAATCAAGCATAGATGGTGCCACATGGTCAGGGGACACGGGCGTGTCATGTGGTCGTGGGCTAAAGTCAGTAGCTAACTAAGTATCACACGACTGCAGCACACGGGCGTGTTTGTTGGCCGTCGGTGAAAGTTAGTATGCATGCTCTGTTTTGGCACGGCTGGTTCACATGAGTGTGTCTGATGCCCGTGTGAGGCACACGGCCTGGATGCACGGGCGTGTGACCTCAATAGAATTGGAAAAATTTTCTATGTTCTGAATTTTATGAATGTGTTCGGTTTAGCTCTAACTGTTCTTAAACGTATGTTTTAGGTCTCGTAAATCGTATTTAGAGATATTGCTTATGAAATGATGTTAAATAATACCTGTGATTCTGAATTGGTCTGAAATGTTCTCTCTGTCTGGTAATGCCTCGTAACCCTAATTCGATGTCGGTTATGGGTTAGGGGTGTTACACAACACGCCCATGGGACTGGCCATGTGTCACACACAGCCTAGACAGACGCTCGTGTGTCTACCAAGGCTATGTACTAAGCCCTATGCCACCCTGAAACACAATTTAATACCAATCAACATATCAAAATCTAACTTAATATGATTTATCAACCAACAACCATAGCTAAGACCTATATGAATTTCATAGGTTCAACCATGCCAACAATTTCACATTCGTAAAAGACTATCTTGCATTTATATAATGGCTTACAATATTAGCCAATTTCATGGCCTTATACAAAATGAGTCAAATGCTAAAACAATCCAACACCTTTGGCCCCAAAACAATGTGACACAAAAATAAAATCAAAAGTTCCTATACATGCCATAATCAAAATAATAAAACTAGCTATACCAAGTGCTTCAAGGATAGTGTGGTTTGCTTCTCCGACGTAAGCAACGATCCTCAAACTACTTTGGCAGCCCTATAAGAAAATGGAAAGGAAATAAGGTAAGCATGGGAGCTTAGTAAGTACATATATGTAAATAAGTGTAATTAGAAATACATTCATCAAATCGTGGTTTATCATACTTAAATGATATATCATTTTAATCTCACTATCTTACTCTTCACTTATTCTATGCATACTTACTACATCTCATCACATACTAAGGTCTTCATTCGGGAATTTAGTATACATACCTGCAACTACTTGTAAAATAACTCAAATTCATTCTCTTTATTGGCATACCTCATTAGAAGTATCGCCAATCCATTCATCGAGTTACCCATTGAATGCTCGGAAATACCAATGAATACTCGAAGAGTTTACTCTTAAGTACCATACAAGTAGCCAAAGCTACCTCGAACTTTGTAATACTTTTATATTTGAGCTACTCACGGGCCTTTTTACCAAGTCAGTACCCAGACCTTATAGCTCTATTATGTAATGCCCGCTAATTGAGCTACTCACGGATATACACACAAAGTCAGTACCCGGACCGACATTACATATTTCGCTTACCTCATGAACTCAGACTCAACTCATGAGTTTAGACCACTCAATTTCTCATGACTTATCTTTTTATATCCTATACTATTTCCGGGGATCTCATATATAACCTAACATTGTTGCACTTGTTCACAACGTAAGTTACTCTTACCTCGCATTATTTATACTTTTATGACATCTAGTAAAATTTATGATACATGGTAAAAAAATAAAAATTTAAAAGTAAGCTACAATTACATGTTATTTACATATGTACTTACCTCGGTACAAAATGATGGGAACGAGCTTAATCCTCATAAACTTTATTCTTACCCCAATCAAGACCCAAATCACGCTTCTCTTGATCTATATTAATAAAATTCATTCATTTCATCAACATATAAATCTATATACTCAAAAATTTATAATTGGGTAAAATGACCATTTTGCCCCTAGGCTTTCACAAAATGACCATTTTACCCCTAGGCTCGAAATTCTATTTTAATCACATTTTCTCACTAATCAAGCCTAGCTGAATACTTTTTATACTAGAAGTATTCCACAATTTTCATTATTTCATACATTTATCACCTATTTTACAACATATGCAAAATGGTCCTTAGTTAGGGTTTCCATGAAAACTTCATCACAAAAGTTGTTTATTACCTATTCAAGACTCATTTTCTTCCATAAAAATTCAGCAAACAAACCTAAAGGCTCTCATGGAAAAACCCTAGACTTTTAACCATTTTGCAAAATAGTCCCCCCATTAGAAAGCTCATGCTACAAGGGTCTCAAAAGTACAAAAATATTTAAGAAAAGTCATCAAGATCACTTACTTGCAAAGGTTTAAAGTTGCTGAAATTTTGAAGCTCAAAGGAGAACAGAATGAA
Source organism: Gossypium hirsutum (assembly GCF_007990345.1). Lineage (NCBI taxonomy): Eukaryota > Viridiplantae > Streptophyta > Magnoliopsida > Malvales > Malvaceae > Gossypium > Gossypium hirsutum. Next base: position 48,931,523 of record NC_053427.1, read on the forward strand.
AAGATGAAGTCATTTTGTTTTATTTTATTCAATTAGTCACCAAACCACTTAGACTTTTGACTTTTTGACCAACTTGTCCCCTATGGCCAACCACCCTTCTAAAATTTGCCTAATTGTCCTTTAAAGACCTCCACATTAAGATTCATGGAAAATTAACACCCTTAGCTATCAAAATGGGACTTTCACACTTTATGCAATCTAATCCTTTTTTCACAATTAAGCATGCAATCGCTAAAATAAATTCACCAAAATTTTCATGCACTCATAAAATCATGCTATAACACATAAGGTAATATCAGAAATATTTTCTCCGACCTCGGGTGAGTGGTTTTGAAACAACTATTCCGACTAGGCCCAAAATCAGGCTGTAACAATTAGTAGGTTTACAACCTACATCAAAATGAGCCATATCCATGGCCATATACAAAATAAATAAGTATATCATTCAAGCCCTTACATTGGCTAGCCAAATGACACATATAAAAAAACGACCAAGAATCCTATACATGCCATTATAACAAAATAAAAGTTTTTATAAGACAAGGGAAATGAAAGGGCGTAAGCATTCACATGCTTAGTAAGTTTGAATAACGGAAAGGTAAAATTACCGGTCATTTAGCATACATCCATAATGGTTCTTCATGTCAAACATGTATAGTATAATTTCCCTATCACATACACTCAACCATCAAGTTAGTCTTGTGCAAGTACATTGTAGAATTAGTCTTAGATGAGCTCATAAATTCAAGCATTTGTATTTTCTTTCCTCATTTTAATCCCATTGAACCTCTCAGAATCTCAATGGATATCTCATTTACCATCAAATTGTGTAAGTCATCATTTTAAATATGCACTCCCGTGAGCCTCGCTCCTATGGCGGGATTACCAGTCTAGGCTAAATACCTTACTATGACAGATACTCTAATGAGCTCAGATCTAAATTACCAGTCCAAGTTAAATTCAGACCCTAATCGGATTACCCATCTGAGATAAATCCATTTTAGCACACTTATTCTTTGGAAGGCTCGATCACTAAAGGAACACCCGTCCGGGGTAGATCCTTTTTACCGTCAACTCATTTCGAGAAATCCATCAGATATCCTTTTACTTCAATCGAGAAACTTCAATTCTCTTTTAAACTATACTACCACACTTCATGGATTATCATGCAATGAATGTCTAAATTGTCATACATTCAAATATATACATTTTTGTGTATATTAAGAGTTTACTTCGAGTTACACGAACTTACTTGGTAATTGCTTCGGGTTCGTATTTCAGTTATTCTGAAACTTTTCGTTTTCCATGGTCGACCTCCGAAATTGGTTCCTCGGGGTCTATTTCAGAAAAATAAATTATTAATATCTCACATCGTTCATTTCCATCCTAAAACTCATCTTAGGGAAAATTGACCATTTTGCCCCTAACCTTTCACACTTTTACAAATTAGTCCTTAGGCTCGTATAATGAAATGTATGAAATTTATTGAATACCCAAGCCTAGCAAAATATTTTTCATGCTTATACCAGCCCATATTTTCTTCTATTTCACATTTCTACCCCACATTTTATGCCTTTTACAATTAGGTCCCTTTTAAGTGTTTTCATGAAAAATCACTTAGCAAAAGATGTTTATCTAACATCTAACTTTCATAACCTTCCATAAATCATCAAAGAACAACCATCTCATGCAAGGGTCAAATTTCTAACATGAACCCAAGCTTGAAATAGGGGTAGAAATGGATAGAGCATGTTACAAGGATTTCAAAAATACGAAGAACATTAAAACGGGGCTAGGGAACACTTACTATTGAGCTTGAAAATGTTGAAAACCCTAGATATGGAGAACATGAAAATTTCGGCAATATGAAGAAGAAGAAGAATGGCTTAATTTTTGCTTTCATTTTCTCGTTTTATTTCTTTTATTACCAAATGACCAAAATGCCCTTCCTTGCTAACCTTTCAAAATTTTTCATGCATGTTCATTTTTTACCAAAAACTTAGAAATTGCGCAAATTAATCTTTGAGACCTACTAATTAACAATCCAAAGCAATTTCATACAAATTGCTTCTAGAACCCAGCTTTTGCAATTTATTCAATTTGGTCCCAAATTTCCAATTAGATACCTTATACTTAAAATTTCTTCACGAAATTTTAACACAAGCAAGTTTTCATATCCTAAACCTCATAATAATCATAAAATAAATATTTTAATGTCGGATTTGTTGTCCCGAAACCATTATTCCGACTAAGCCCAATTTTAGGATGTTACATTTCTCCCCCCTTAGGGACTTTCGTCCTCGAAAGTCTTACTAGTAAACAGGTTCGAATATTGACTTTTTATGGCTTCTTCAGGTTCCCATGTGGCTTCTTCCATTCTATGTCCATGCCATAAAACTTTCACCAAGGCTATATTCTTGTTCCTCAACTGTTTAACTTTTCAAGCCAAAATCCTTACCGGTTCTTCAACATAAGTCATATACAGTCTAATCTCAACTTTAGTTGGTGAAATCACATGTAAGGGGTCCGATCTATATCTACGCAACATGGACACATGGAATACATCATAAATCTTTTCTAATTTGGAAGGCAGCGCTAATCGGTAGGCTAGTGGTCCAACTATTTCGGTAATCTCATATGGTCCGATAAACCTTGGACTCAATTTGCCCTTTCGACCAAATCTCAAGACCTTTTTCCATGGAGACACTTTCAAGAATGCTTTATCTCTGACTTGAAACTCAATCTCTTTTCTCTTCAAATCAGTATATGACTTTTGCCTATCCGATGCCACTTTTAAACAGTCCCGTATCACTTTAACCTTTTCTTCAGTTTCCCTGACAAAATCAACTCCATGAATTTGACTTTCCTTGAGCTCTGACCAATACAGTGGATTTCGACACTTCCGACCATATAATGCCTCATAAGGTGCCATTTTTAAACTCGTCTGGAAACTATTATTAGAAGCGAATTCCACCAACAGCAAGTATTTTTTCCAACTACCCTAAAATTCAAGGATGCAACACCGTAACATGTCCTCAAGAGTCTAAACCATCCGCTCAGGCTGACCATCAGTCTGTGGGTTGAATGTCATACTAAAACTCCACTTTGTACTCAAGGCTTCTTGTAGTTTCTTCCAAAATCTTAAAGTGAATCTCGGGACCCTATCTGAAATAATCGATAATGGTACCCCATGTAATCTCACAATTTCAGAAATGTACAAGTCGGGCAGTTTATCAAGAGAGTAATCAGTCTGTACCGGGATGAAGTGAGCTGACTTCGTTAGTCTATCAACCATAAACCAAACAACATCATTCTTTTTTAGGGTTAATGGTAATCCAATTACGAAGTCATGGTAATCCTATCCCATTTTTATTCGGGTACCATCACATGCTGTAACAAACCCGAAGGTACTTGGTGTTCAGCCTTGACATGTTGGCATATCAAACATTTCGACACAAATTTAGAGATGTCTCTTTTCATTCCATTCCACCAGCACATTTTTCTTAAACCATTGTACATCTTGGTACTTCCCAGATGAACAAACAAACAACTATCATGTGCCTCTTGCAAAATTTTTCGAATAGGTTCATCGTCTTTGGGTATACAGACCCTATCTCAAAACATAAACAATCATTAGAATGAACCTAAAAATCTAACTCAATACCCGTCACATATTGTGCTCTCTTGGCCTGTAAATCATTATCATTTATCTGAGTTGCGCAAATTTTTTGTAGGAATGTCGGTCTGGCTCCTAACTCTGCCAAAATTGAACCATCATCGGACAATGCCAATCGTGTGGTCATAGCCCTCAATGGAAACAAGGATTTCCTACTCAGAGTATCGGCGACCACGTTCGCCTTTCCCGGGTGATAATCAATTATCAACTCATAACTTTAATCAACTCTAACCACCTTCGTTGTCTTAGATTCAATTCCTTTTGAGTCATCAAATACTTCAAACTCTTGTGATCTGTGAATACACGAAAAGCTTCACCATACAAATGGTGTCTCTATATCTTCAAGGCAAAAACGATGGCAACTAGCTCCAAGTATTGTGTTGGATAATTTTTCTCGTGTGGCTTCATTTGCCTCGAAGCATAAGCTATTACTTTTCCCTCTTGCATAAGTAGCAACCCAGTCCATTCAAGGACACATCACTGTAAACTACAAATTCCTTGCCCGACTCGGGTTGCACTAAAACTGGAGCTTCTGTTAGTAGTGCCTTTAAGTTCTCGAAACTCTGTTGGCACTTTTTCGACCATTCAAACTTATCATCTTTTTGCAACAACCTTGTCAAAAGAGTTGCAATCATAGAGAATCCCTTTACAAAGCATCGGTAGTAATCGGCTAAGCCCAAAAAGCTTCTAACCTTGGCTACGTTCTTCGGCGGCTTCCACTCAACAATGGCAGAATTCTTATTTGGATTAACTCGGATGCCATCTCCCGACACAATATGACTGAGGAATCTGACCTCTCTGAGCCAAAACTCGCTCTTGCTAAATTTAGCATATAGTTTCTTATCTCATAAAGCCTGTAAGATAGTCCTTAGATACTCGACATGATCGGTCTCATCCTTGGAATAAATCAGGATATCATCAATAAATACAACAACAAACTTGTCTAAGTATGGCTGAAATATTCTATTCATCAAGTCCATAAACACAATCGAGCATTCGACAACCCAAAAGGCATCACAAGAAATTTGTAATGGCCATACCTCATTCTGAAAGCGGTCTTAAGCATGTCCGACTCTTTGACCCTCAGCTAGTAGTAACCAGATCTTAGATCTATTTTAGAAAACACAGTGCTACCTCAACTGATCAAACAGGTCGTCATCATTGGCAACAGATACTTATTCTTAATAGTTACCTTGTTGAGTTGTCGGTAGTCTATACATAATCTCATCGAACCATCTTTCTTTTTCATGAATAGTACAGAAGCACCCCAAGGCAAAAAGTTTGGTCTCGTAAAACCCTAATCCGTCAGTTCTTGCAACTGTGCTTTAAACTCTTTCAACTTGGTTGGTGCCATCCTATACGGGGCAATAAAAATAGGTATTGTTCTTGGCACTAGCTCAATACCAACCTCTACTTCTTTAACACGAGGTAAACAAGGCAACTCTTTTGGAAACACGTCTGGATATTCACACACTATTGGTACCGACTCAATCTTCAACTCTTATTCTTTAGAATTTAGCACAAAAGAAAGGTAGGCTTCATACCCTTTTCTCATATACATTTGAGCCCTAATTGAGGTAATCACAACTGGTAGTGTATTCAAATCACTTGAATCAACTCAGAGAACTTCGCCATCTGAACATTTCAATTCAATATACTTGCTACCACAATTTACTATCACATCGTGAATGGCCAACCAATCTATGCCAAGTATTACATCAAACTCATCGAAAGGTAAAAGCATAAGGTCAGCCAGAAAACAATGAGCTTCAATCGTCAAAGGACAATTCTTACAAACTTTATCTGCTAATACAGGCTTACGTAGAGGGTTCGACACCTTAATTACAAATTATGTTGGTTCCACAGGCATGTTCAAGCTAGACACTAATTTTGTGCAAATGTATGAATGGGTCGATCTTGGGGTAATCAAGGTAATAACATGAGGATCATGATAGAAAATATACCCGTAATGACATCAGGAGCTGAGGCCTTCTCTCTAGCATGCATGGCACAGGTTCTCGCTAGAGCTCGAGCCTCTGATTTTACAGTAGTATCCTTGGCAACAATTTGACTTGCACTTGCACTTCTGGGATGCCTCAGAGGTCTACCTCGAGAAATAGGAACGTTCAGCTTCGGGGCTAAATCAACCTCTTTATCAGCTTGCTCCGGGCAATATCTAAGGAAGTGGTTAAAAGAACCACACTTATAGTATGCTCCGCTCTTCATTCGACACTCTCCAAAATGAAATTTGTTGCAACTTTTACATCTCAGCTTTTTATCATCTACACTTCCCACACTAGTTACCATAGGGGAAGAGGATTTCGAGTTGTGACGCTTAGAGCTTCTTGTTCTACCCGAATATCCCACCGATGCAGTGGAGCATTCCTGGTGACTCATTGATTTCTTTGTGGGAAACGAGTGCGTCTTACTACTGGATCTCTTACTTGAAACTCGAGCTTCTCTCATCGCTTGATTTTCTTTGCTATTAAGCTCTTCGGCCTTCTTGGCCCGATTAGCTAATGCAGCAAATTCTTGTATCTCGAGGATCCCAATTAGCAACTTAATTTTCTCATTCAGACCTTCCTCGAAGCGCTTACACATTTCTGCCTCTATTTGAACCCATTCATTTGCATACTAACTTAACCTTACAAATTCTTTTTCATATTCTGACACGGTTCTATTTCCTTGCTTGAGTTCCAGGAACTCCTTTCTCTTCTGATCTAAGAACCTTTGACTGATGTACTTCTTTTTAAACTCAGCTTGGAAAAATTCTCATGTGATACTCTCTTTCGGTGCCACCGAGGATATAGTCTTCCACCAGTGGTATGCAGTGTCCTTCAATAGCAACACTACGCATTTCAAACTTTCCTCAAGAGCACATGACAGTTCGTCGAGAACCCGCATGGTATTCTCAAGCTAAAATTCAGCACATTCTGAATCGTCATCAATCGTGGCCCTAAACTCTTCGGCTCCATCTTTCCTAAGTTTATCCACTAGGGCCTTACAAATTCTAACAGGTACCATACCTTGTGGTACCTCGTCTTCAGGTCAAGCAAGGGGCGGAGGGGGTCGTGGTATATTGGGGCAATTTCTCAAGTAATCCCCAAACCACTCATCCATCATCTCGAAAATGGCAGCCTTTGCCTCTTTTCGACCCTCAGACATAGGCCTTCTACTACTACTAGAAGTAGCTCGTTGTACGGAAGCTGGAGCATGGCTCTCGGCTCCCTCGCTCTCATCTTGGGCTTGATTAGAAGACATTTACCATATCCAAATACAATTAAAAGGGTTAGAAGATGTCACACTATCATAACTTGTATAGTGGCATGTATAGCTAGACTCATTACATGCTACGTTAGTCCGAGAATCGACTAAACCGTAGCTCTGATACCACTAAATGTAACACCCCTTACTCATACCTGAGACTGGAATAAGGTACGGGGCATTACCGTACACAAACATGGTATTTTCAGAAAATACAGCTATAAAATTTCATTTCAATTTAAAATCAATCAAACAAAATCGTATTGTCCCAATTATGGACTTACGGGTCCAAAACATGCATTAAAATCGATCCGAGGCTAAACTAAGAACTTTAAAAAACTTTAGGGAATTTCTAGGTTTAAGGCACATATGCCTGTATGGAGGCAATGCACACGCCCGTGTGCATTGTGACACACCCTTGTCCCTTTCCCATGTTGAATTATTGGAATTTATTTTTCATTTCAAACCTACAGGGGTTTTCATACGGCCGAGCACACACCCGTGTCCCTCACACGTCCTAGACACGCCCGTGTTGTTGCCCGTGTCCAAGAACCTAGACATTCTATTTATGACATCATCCATCTAGGGGCATATAGCCAAGGCATACGTCGGTGTGCAAGGAAGAGGTTGAGACACACTGCCGTGTCTCTGCCTGTGTAATTACTACATGCATACTAACCTAAAAATTTAAGGTGCAGGGGGACACACGACTGAGCAACACGCCCAAGGGACAAGTCATGTGTCACAAACGGCCTAGACACATGCCCATGTGTCTACCCGTGTGTACCTTCTTGGAGGCTATTTTCCAAGCCAATGGTCACCCTCAACATCCAAACACATTTATAAACTTTAATGGTATTTAACATGGCCTAAATATGTCCATAACCCACTTTAGCATAGTCTATTTCATATTAACCTCATATCATTGGTTTAGCACATGCTAGCTTATCCTTTTTGTATTAAGGATTACCACTTCAATAATCACATATTATACTTGGCTCACTTTACAACTCATTACCAATTATGACCTAACCATCTCCAAATGATTTGGCCACATTTCAAAGGTCCATTTATGATATACCACATTTTTACCATCACATGAAACATTTAAGTATAACCATACACAATTAGTAGGTTTACAACCTAAATCAAAATGAGCCATATCCCCTGGCCATATACAAAATAAATAAGTATATCATTCAAGCCTTTACGTTGGCTAGCCAAATGAAACATATAACAAAATGACCAATAATCCTATACATGCCATTATAACAATATAAAAGTTTCTATATACCAAAGCAAGACAAGTTCATAGTATTGATAATGCTCCAACCGCCTTCCAATCTTCATGAGTCCTCGAGCTCTGTAAGACAAGGGAAATGAAAGGGGGTAAGCATTCACAAGCTTAGTAAGTTCGAATAATGGAAAGGTAAACTTACCGGTCATTTAACATCGAATAACGGAAAGGTAAACTTATCGGTCATTTAACATACATCCAAAATGGTTATTCATGCAAAACATGCATAGTATAATTTATACACTCTACTATCAAGTTACTCTCGTGCAAATACATTATAGCATTAGTCTTAGATGAGCTCATCAATTCAATCGTTTCTATTTTTGTTCCTCATTTTAATCCTGTTGAACCTCTCAAAATCTCAATGGATATCTCATTTACTGTCAAATCGTGTAAGTGATCGTTTTAAATATGCAGTCCCGTGAACCTCACTCCTACGACGGGATTACCAGTCCAAGCTAAATCCCCCTAACGTAAACTCCTAGAGTAAAGTCGGGATTACCAGTCTAGGCTAAATCCCTTACCATGACATGTACTCTAATGAGCTCAGATCTAAATTACCAGTCCAGACTAAATTCAGACCCTAATCAAATTACCCATCTGGGCTAAATCCATTTCAGCACACTTATTCTTTGGGAGGCTCGATCACTAAAGGAACACTCGTCTGGGCTAGATCCTTTTTACCGTCAATTCATTTTGAGAAATCCATCAGATATCCTTTTATTTCAATCGGGAAACTTCAATTCTCTTTTAAACTATACTACCACATTTCATGGATTATCATGCAATGAATGTCTAAATTGCCATACATACAAATATACATTTTGTGTATATTAAGAGTTTACTTCGAGTTACATGAACTTACTTGGTAATTGCTTCGGGTTCTATTTCGATTATTCCGAAAACTTTCGTTTTCCACGGTCGACCTCTAAAATTGGTTCCTCAGGGTCTATATCAGAAAAAATAAATTATTAATACCTCACATCGTTCTTTTCCATCCTAAAACTCATCTTAGGGAAAATTAACCATTTTTCCCCTAACCTTTCACACTTTTACAAATTAGTCCCTAGGCTCGTATAACGAATGCAAGAAATTTCTTAAATACCCAAGCCTTGCCGAATATTTTTCATGCTTATACCAGCCCATATTTTTTTCTATTTCACATTTCTACCCCACATTTTATGCCTTTTACAATTAGGTCACTTTTAGGTGTTTTCATGAAAAATCACTTGGCAAAAGATGTTTATCTAACATCTAACTTTCATAACCTTCCATAAATCATCAAACAGCAACCATCTCATGCATGGGTCAAATTTCTAACATGAACCCAAGCTTGACATAGGGTTAGAAATGGATAGAGCATGTCACGAGGATTTCAAAAATACAAAGAACATTAAAAACGGGGATGGGGAACACTTACTATTGAGCTTGAAAATGTTGAAAACCCTAGCTATGGAGAACATGCAAATTTCGGCAATATGAAGAAGAAGAATGGCTGATTTTTTCTTTCATTTTTCCCTTTTTATTTCTTTTATTACCAAATGACCAAAATGCCCTTCCTTACTAACCTTTCAAAATTTTCCATGCATGCCCATTTTTGACCAAAAACTTAGAAATTAGGAAAATTACTCTTTGAGACATCCTAATTAACAAGCTAAAGCAATTTCATACAAATTGCTTTTAGAACCCAAGTTTTGCAATTGATTCAATTTGGTCCCAAATTTCTAATTGGACATATTATACTTAAAATTTCTTCACAAAATTTTAACACAAGTAAGTTTTCATATCCTAGACCTCATAATAATCATAAAATAAATATTTTAACGTCAGATTTGTGGTCCCGAAACCACTATTCTGACTAGGCCTAATTTTAGGATGTTACAAACTGACTAAGCTTTATGCTTACTCCCCTCCCTTTCTTACCTTTTTTATAGTATCGCTAAGCTAACTCGAGGATCGAAGAATGTCGGAGGCCCGATAACACTATCAACTAGACATTTGGGGTATAGTTAGTCATAATAATTTGAGTATGGCATGTATAGGGACTTGGTCTTTTTGTTATATGTCATATTGGTCTAGTCAAATGTGTTAGCTTATGGAAATATTTGATTTATTTTGTATATGGCCATGTGATATGGTCCATATTGATCATTTGGGTTGTAACCCTAATCAATTATACATGCATGCAATGTTTTATGTTTGATGTGTTTTTTTGTGGATGAGATGTGTGATCAATGGCACATGTGCTAAGTGAATGAATCATGGTTAATAAGTATACCCAATCTATGGTATGATTAGGTAATTTAAAAGTAGGGTTAGTCTAATGAATGAATATGAAATTGGTGTGGAATGCCATATGAAAGTATGATGTTTTGGATAAGTAACATGTTGTCATTACGAAGGCATGGAATAATCATGTTTATGAGTTTTCAAATGACTAAATATACTAGGCTGCTTGCCATCTTAGATGAATAAGCAAATGAGCATTTAAAGGTGACAAATGGCTTGGAAAATAGCCTAAAATTTGTCCACACTGGTAGACGCACGGGTGGGTATGTGGTTAGACTGTGTGTCTCCTGCACCCTAACTAATGCAAACAGAATGCCCAGTAGTAAACACATGAGCAGAGACATGGTCGTGTGTCTCAGTCGTATGACAGGCACGGCCTTAGAACATGGGCGTGTGCCAAGGCCGTGTAAAGTCTACACTTAATTTCGAGAATTTAATTTGCCATACGGCCTAAGCACACGGGCGTGTGACTTGGCTGTGTGGCCTTAATTGTATGATAACGTCATAGTCAAAGAGTTACACAGGCTGAGGACACGGACGTATCTCAAGCAACACGGGCGTATGTAACCACACGGCCTACCCACACAGGCGTGTGACTCCTAAAGTAGGAAATTTTTCTAAGTTATCCTAAAAATTTCTAAACTCCTCGGTTTAGTCCCGAACCACCTTCGATGTATGTTTTGTGCCTCGTAGGCCCTTATAAGGGAAAATTTGCATGAAACTGAAAAGTTTTAAAGTTTGAACAAAATTTTATGGCCAGTTTTGTGTGAATGTTAATGTTCTAGCTCGGTAATGCCTCGAACCTTGTCCCAGCTTCCGATACGGTTAAGGGGTGTTACAGTTAGGGTTAAGATGACTGAACCTAAAAATTCACTTCTCTTTATCCCTACCTTTAGCTTACCCCCATAACAACCTAATAAAAGACATATTGATTTGAGGATTATACTAACTACATTAGTGGAGTGAAATTGCTAAGTTTAACGTATGGAAACCACTAATTAAACCTTGTGATTGCTATGTTTAGATGATAAGGAAAGCATATTGATTGGTAAATATTGTAAATGATTTGGAACTGCATGCATACTATAACTCATGTTGACATTATGTTGTACTTAGTATAAAGTTTGGGAAAAATATTTGCACTCGAGCTACTTATTAATAAAAAGTATTTTTGAGCATGATTTTGTTGATGCATAATTATGTACGAAGATTGATGCTGCTTTATCATTTTGAAAAATTGCCTTAGCAAAGAGTTGTGTTGTGCATGAACATTACTCGAGACGAGCAAAGGTTTAAGTTTGGAGGTGTGCAAAATTGAAATTATATAGGATTTTTCTATATATTTTTTTACCTTTTGACTTAATAAATTTGCTAATCTTGAGTAATTGTTATTAAAATAAGTGAATTTTACTTAATTATTAATCTTGGATATGAATTTATAAAGTATGTGAAATTATGCTTAACTACATGATTTTTGTACATAATTTATATTATTTTCATGTTAAATATTAATATGTGAATTTTCACTATGCAAGAGGACCATGGAAGATGTGATTAACATAAATGATGCATGGACATGCACACATCCACTTCATTTGGACAACAAGACCATGCAAAACTAGGTCAAAAGGATGTTAATTTGACTCAGTAAAAGATGTGCTAAAATTTGGACATGTCTGATTAATTATTGGACTGAAAAATCGTCCAACAAGGAGGAATGAAAGCCCAATTTCGGCACAAGTAGATGGCTACCCAAAAATAAGCTTTGGGATATTTAGCTGAAGGTCCTTGTAGTCGGAAAGATATCATAAATCGGTCTACCAACTTAGACTTTGAAACCGTCCACCTTATGGCTATTAATATCAATATTTTGAAACCGTCCCTTTTTTTACACTTTGTGGTAGGCTATGTATCAGAGAAAAGAGAGGGATTTTGAATTCTAGTTTTAGCAAACTCTACCCTTGCCTTCACCTATAAATACCGTACAAATCACACTTCTTAAATCATCCCTTCATTCATAACACATCCCTCAACACTAATCTCTCATTCATTCTCTCATTCATCATTCTCTCTTTCATTTCTCCATTCTTTTCCCTTGCATAGCCATCCATCTCCCTTGCATTATTTAGCCAAAAAAAGTTTTTTCAATACCTTCCTTTGGTCGGCCACCCTAGGAAACCTTTAGCAAAAGGAGCAGCAAGCAGAACAGAGGAACACATTAGTCAAAAAAGATTCGAAACGCTGTTGAACTGAATTAGAGTTTACTCTTTCCTCTTGTTATTTAATTTACTTATGTTTGCTATGTGTTTATTGTTTTTGACATCGACGATGATATTTTAAATCTTATTTTCTAGAATGATTAAGTTAATTCAATAAGATTTATTTTATTCATGTTTAACATTTGTGTGCCTCAGTCGATCATGTTTTCAATTAAAATCAAGATGTATTTGATAAACCATAATTTATACATATTATTATCCCATGCTTAACACATTTTTTGGATGAATTATCCTTAGATTTGGTGAATTCGATACTCCTAATCCTTTAATTTCATATTTTATACTTAGGAGAGCATAGAAGGGCAAAAAGAGTGAGAAACGGGCCGAAAATGGAGAAAATGGACCCACATGGGAAATCAACATGGCCTAGACTTCCTCACACGGGTAAACGACACGGCCGTGTCCATTTGGCAGGATCAACACACCCGTGCCTATTTAACAGCCTTGACCACGATCTGGAGCAATCGCGCACGAGCGTGTCCTTGTCGAGCCTAAGTATAGTCCTATGTGGAAAAGGCCACTTTTGAGGGCTCTTAGGCATTCTAAAGCCTATTTAAACACCTGAGGAGGCACTTAGGAAGATACACGGAGTAGGAAGCAAAGGAATTACTCGAAGAGTCGATTGATCCATCTTAAAAGCCGGATTATTCATCAAGACTGAAGGTCTCCCTTCAATTTCCATTCAGGAGTTTTGGGGTTTCTTTATGTTTTGCATTCATTATTCTTCTAAGATGCTTTCTTTTATAATTATGAACTAAACCCCCTAAATAACTAAGGGGAATGAAACCTAAGACAGATCTTGTTATTATTATCTGATTTATATGATAAATATTTGACTTGTTCTTAATTATGTGTTCTTAATTCTTGCCTTAATATTCCATGAATATTGATTCGAATTAATGCGCTTATTCAGAGGAGCAAAACTCTCTGTCTAAGAGTAAATTTGTCATAATTAAGCGGAGTTGATTGCATGCCTAGAGATAGGGTGACAAGATTTTGCCAGATTAGGGTGAAACCTAATAAGGGGGTCCATAGATCGAGTTAATGCAACACTAGGGCGTTAATTAGAAAGAGATATCAATTAATCAACCTAGGGTTAAACGTTATTAGTCTCGAGAAGATAATAGTATAACTTAGGGATTTCTACGAATCAAGTCAAATGAAAAAATCGTCTAATTCAGATTCAAATAACAAGTGAAGTCTAGGTGGATTTTTCCTTAGGTATTGTCTTAATCAATCGAATTTTCTAAAAGTATTTTCCCCAATTTTCTTTCTCTGCACCCTTAGTTTAGTTAATTAGTTTTGATAAAAAAATCCCTTAATTTTTAGGCTAGATAATAAAAAGAAAGTAATTACTAGTACTCTTGGTTCCTTTGGGTTCGACAATCCGGTCTTGCTAAAGCTATATTACTGTTCGATAGGTACACTTGCCTTCATCGTGATAATATTTGGCGCTGTTGCCTGGGAACTAAGATATTAGGAACACTCGATTTTTATTACTTTATCCATTTTACTTTATTTTCAATTTAAATTTTTATTTTATTTTCTAATTTTTCTTTTATTCGCTCCTAGCAGGTTTTTATAGTGTATGACTAGAGGAAACCCGTCGAGACCATTACTGTTTGATAGTGAGATCGATCGCACAGTTCGTAGAAACCGAAGAGAAATAAGGCGAAGCTTAAGATACACAGAGGAAGAGCAAGAGGACGATACTTCAACCACAACCAAGGAGATGGCTGAAAACTAGGAAAGTCCGCTACCTCCTGCGATTGTCGCTGATCCAGTAAATTAGAATCCTACTCCACGCACTATGTATGATTATGCTAAGCCAACTTTAATAGGAACTAAGTCAAGCATAGTTAGGCCTGCTGTTGCTACAAATAATTTTGAACTGAAACCTAACACAATTCAAATGATACAACAGTTTGTTCAGTTTGATGATTTGCAGGATGAGGATCCAAACAACCACTTGGTAAATTTTCTAGAGTTTTGTGATACATTTAAAATCAATGGCGTTTCTGATAATGCCATTCACCTTCGGTTATTCCCTTTTTCATTGAAGAACAAAGATAAATAGTGGTTGAACTCGTTACCACGAGGGTCAATCACTACTTGGGAACAAGTGACCAAAAAATTTTTATTAAAATATTTTCTGCCAGCTAAAACAGCCAAATTACGTAATGATATCTCTTCTTTTGTGTAGATGGATTTAGAAACACTCTATAATGCATGAGAGAGATACAAGAACCTTTTGAGAAGGTGCCCTCACCATGGGTTACCACTCTAGCTACAGGTTCAAACGTTTCACAATGGCCTGAATCCTTCGACTAGACAGATGATTGACGCAGCTGATGGAGGAACTATCAATAATAAGACACCTGAGGAGGCTTATGAATTTATAGAAGAGATGTCACTGAATAATTATCAGTGGCAAGTCATGAGGACAAAGCCAACGAAAACAGCCGGCGTTTTTAACGTCGATTCGGTCACCATGCTCTCTAACCAGATAGAACTTCTGAATAGAAAAATTGACGGTTTTCTTGGTTCTTCATAGGTTCACCCAGTAATGCAATACAATGCAAGTGGAGGAGGATTGAGCAATTCAGAATACCCATCCTATGGCCACAACATGGAAAACGAGCAATTAAATTATATGGGTAATAATCCTTAACCTCAAAATAATCCTTATAGCAACACTTACAATGCAAGATGGAGGAACCACCCAAATTTCTCATAGGGAGGCCAAGGGAATCAGAAACCACCACCACCTCCAGGCTTCCAAAAACAACCTTACCACTAAGAGAAAAAGCCGAACCTTGAGGAGATGCTAATAAAATTCATCTCGGTGTTAGAAACCCATTTTCAGAATATTGAGACAGCACTTAAGAATAAACAAGCATCGATCTAAGGGCTCGAAACTCATATAGGTCAGCTCGCTAAATTAATCTGAATGACCAACAGGAAATATACCTAGTAACACCGAACCAAATCCAAAAGAGCATGTGAAAGTAGTTACACTAAGGAGTGGGAAGGTGTTAGCTGAATCGGAAAAAAAGCCACCACAAGAAGCTGAAAGAAGCAAAGGAGAAGAGGAAAATTCCGAAAACAATGATAATCCTATGCCAAAGGAATATAAACCGCCAATCCCATATCCAGCAAAGTTGAAGAAAGATCGCATGGATGCATAGTTCGATAAATTTCTTAAACTTTTTAAACAACTGCACACTAACTTACCTTTTGTTGAAGCTATATCGCAGATGCCTACATATGCAAAATTTTTAAAGGAGCTTCTAACAAACAAAAGGAAGTTTGAAGACCTATCTATAATGGAACTTAATGAGGAATGCTCAGCCATACTCCAAAATAAACTGCTAGCCAAACTGAAAGATCCAGGAAGTTTTACTATTCCCTGTTTAATTGGTAATCTGAATGTTGATAAGGCACTAGCTGATTTAGGTGCTAACATTAATTTGATGCCATATAAAATGTTTAAACAACTTGGTCTTGGGGAACCTAAACCCACTAGGATGAGCATTCAATTATCTAATAGATCTGTTAAATATCCTAGGGGAATTATAGAGGACGTACTTGTAAAAGTAGATAAATTTATATTCCCTGTTGATTTCGTTGTGCTTAACATGGATGAGGATGTTAAAGTGCCTTTAATCTTAGGTCATCCCTTTTTAGCCACCACTAGGGCTGTTATTGATGTGGGTGATGGTAAATTGGTACTTAGAATAGGTGACGAAGAGATCATTTTTAAAATTTATGATGCCATGAGATTTTCTAGGGAACAAGATGACTCATGTTATTTTATTGACTCTATTGATCATGCTACTCAAGATTCTTTTCAAGAATTCGTACATAAGGACACGATGGAACTGTGTCTTACCCAAGAAGACGGGGTGGATGATGATTGTGAGATAGGAACCAAACTAAAATCCAATGAAACGTCCCCAAAACCAGCGAAATATGAGGGTATTAAGGTGAACGATGAACTTAAGTAAAAACCCTCTATTGAAGAACCCCCCAAACTGGAACTTAAACAATTACCGAATCACTTGGAATATGCATTCCTTGGAAATAATTCTACATTACCAGTAATTATTTCATCTAACTTACAACCCAAGGAGAAAGAGGAATTACTCCAAGTATTAAGAGAGCATAAAAGGGCCATAGCTTGGAAAATTTCTGACATTAAAGGGATCAGCCCTTCTTTTGGCACCCACAAAATTTTAATGGAAGATGAATATAAACCATGTGTGCAAGCCCAAAGACAATTGAACCCCAACATGAAGGAAGTCGTTAAAACTGAGGTAATTAAACTCCTAGATACTGGAATTATTTATCCTATTTCTGACAATTCTTGGGTAAGTCCAGTGCAGGTTGATCCTAAGAAGGGAGGCATGACTGTTGTAGCCAACAAGAAGAATGAATTAATCGCAACAAGGACAGTCACAGGTTGGAGGGTTTGCATTGATTATAGGAAGCTAAATGATGCCACAAGAAAATATCACTTTCCCCTTCCATTCATTGTCCAAATGTTGGAAAGATTATCAGGGCACATGTACCATTGCTTCTTAGATGGACTCTCTGGTTATTTTAAAATCCCACTAGCTCCTGAAGATCAAGAAAAGATGACATTTACATGTCCATATGGTATGTTTGCTTATCATAGAATGCCTTTTAGATTATGTAATGCTCCTGCTACTTTTTAGTGTTGCATGATGGCCATTTTTGACGAACTCGTAGAAGACATCATGGAGGTATTTATGGATGATTTCTCAGTTTTCAGTAATTCTTTCCATCTTTGCATTAAAAATTTAAAACGATTTTTAATAAGATGTGAGGAAACAAATCTCGTACTTAACTGGGAAAAATGTCACTTTATGGTTCAAGAAAGTATTGTGTTAGGACATAAAATTTCTAGTAAAGGGATTGAGGTTGATAAAGCTAAAATTGAAGCCATTGAGAAACTGCCTCCCCCTAATTCGGTAAAGGCTATTAGAAGTTTTTTAGGACATGCCGAGTTTTATAGAAGATTTATTAAAGACTTTTCTAAAATAGATATGCCTTTGACTAAATTACTAGAAAAGGATACTGCTTTTAATTTTGATCAGGAATGTTTAGAAGCATTTAATACTTTAAAGGTTAAATTGACTAAAGCTCCAATTATAATTGCACCTAATTGGAATTCACCTTTTGAACTAATGTGTGATGCAAGTGACTTTGCAGTAGGTACAGTTTTGGGACAGCGAAGAGATAAGCATTTTCAACCTATCTATTATGCTAGCAAAAATTTGACAGCCGCACAAGAAAACTACACCGCCATGGAGAAAGAGCTGCTAGCTGTGGTTTTTGCATTCGATAAATTTAGGCCATATCTAATATTGTCTAAAGTTGTCGTTTATACTGACCATTCTGCTCTTCGCTACCTTTTAACTAGGACTGATGCAAAACCTCGACTCATCCGATGGATATTGTTATTACAGGAATTTAACTTGGAGATCAAGGATAAGAAAGGAGCTGAAAATCTTGCGGCTGACCACCTTTCCAGGCTTGAAAATTCAAGTACCAAAGAGTTAGATGAAATTGAAATAAATGATTCATTCCCTAAAGAATAATTTTTTGCTATATATGAATCTGGGGTACCTTGGTTTCCTGACATTGCAAATTTTTTAGCCACTAACATTATCCCAAAAGGGTTGACACATCAGCAAAAGAAGCGATTCTTTACTGATGTGAAAAACTACTTTTGGGAAGACCTTTTCCTTTTTCATATATGTGCATATCAAGTCATTAGGCAATGCATTACAAGGACAGAAGCATTAAAGATCTTGGAACACTGCCACTCAAGACCAATTGGAGGACATTATAGTAGGAATAAGACCACACATAAAATACTCGAATCAGGTTTTTATTGGCCCACTCTATTCAAAGATGCCAACAGGTATGTTACTTCTTGTGACAAATTCCAAAGGACAAGTAATATCTCCAAATGTGATGAAATGCCTCAGACATATATGCTTTCATGTGAAATATTTGACTTTTGGGGTATCGAATTCATGGGTTCATTTCCTAGCTCATTTGGGAATAAATACATCTTAGTAGCTATCGATTGTATGTTTAAATGGGTTGAAGCCCAAGCTCTATCTACTAATGATGCTAGAGTAGTAGTACGTTTCCTTAAGAAACTTTTCTCTCGATTTGGAACACCTAGAGCAATCATCAGCGATAGGGGTACTCATTTTTGTAACTTCCAATTTGAAAAGACCCTCAAGAAATACAGAATTCACCACAGAATAGCTACCTCTTACCACCACAAACTAGTGGACAAGTCGAAGTGGCAAATTGAGAGCTTAAATGTATCCTAGAAAAGACGGTGGAATTAAATAGGAAATATTGGACAATGAAAGTAGATGATGCTTTATGGGCTTATAGAACTGCTTTTAAGACCCCCATAGGCACATCACCTTACAGACTTGTTTATGGAACGAGTTGTCATCTACCATTTGAGTCAGAACACAAAGCATTATGGGCTATAAAATTTCTAAACTTTGATCCCAAACTTACAGGTAAAAATAGGTTGATGCAGTTAAACGAGTTAGATAAGTGGCGAACCAATGCATATGAAAATTCACGAGTATACAAGGAAGAAACGAAACGCCGCCATGACACTCATTTGAGACAAAATAAACAATTTGAAGTTGGAGATCTTGTGCTATTATATAACTCGAGGCTCAAATTGTTGTCTGGGAAGCTTAAATCAAGATTTTCAGGTCCGTTCATAGTCAAAATTGTCTTCCCATATGGCACCGTAGAGGTAAGTCACCCATCACAAGGTACTTTCAAAGTAAAAGGACATCGCCTCAAACCTTACAACGGTGAGAATTTTAAACTTGATAGAGAAGAGCTACGGCTCCACGAACTGCCCTAAATTTACCCATAAGGTAGAGTCGAGCTTAGACTCTAAATAAGCGCTTCTTGGGAGGCAACCTAAACACTAACCTCACTAAATAGGATTTATCTTTTTCTTTATTCGTTCATAGTTTACCTACAGGAATTTTTGACATTTGACAAGGGTACACACGGCCAAGCACACAGGCGTGCCTAAGGCCGTGCTCACACCACGGGAGGTAGCACAACCGTGCAATACGGCCGTGTGAAAATAGAAAAAAAATTTCCCAAACATGGGATTCAATAAGTTGCCACGGCCGTGCAACATGGCCGTGGGCAAGACTTCCAAATTAACACGGGCGTGCGACATGCCCATGCCCACCACCCGCGGTCGACACTGTCAAAAGAACACGGGCGTGTACAAAACCCACAGGCATTGGAGAAGCAAACCACATCGCACACGGTTGTGCGATACGACCATGTGACCACACAGCCTAGACACACGGGCGTGTCCTCATGCCGTGTAATGATTACTCATTTCACGATAAACACGGGCAAAATGCGAACCACACGGGCGTGTGACACGACCATTTAAGACCCGTGTGGGACCACACGGTCGTACTTTTTTCCTTTTTAAAAAAAAACTCATATTATTTTTATTTTTACTTTTATTTCAATTTATTTGAAAACTCATTTTTATTTTATAAACTCGGTTTATCTTTATGATTATAATCGAATTATTCCCTTAATTCCCTTTCACAAGTGGTGCATTCTCAGTTATCCCTCAAAAGCAGGCCTTTCCTTCAGTTTTATCTTCAATTATCGCTCTCCAATTCAAGGATTTCGTCCAAAAATTCAAGAAGTTTCACTTCTCTCCCTATCTTAGGATCTTATATCTCTATTTTCAGTATATCTACCTTTGTACATTGAGGGCAATGTACATCTTAAGTGTGGGGGATTACTTATATCATGATCAGAAAAATCCCTGCATTTTTATTCTCATGTGATCTTCTCATATCATTATTAGAATGAATTTTAATTAATCTATGATTTTTATTGATATGTCTTGAAGTAAAACATGGGCATTCATGCATCGATTGTTTAAACTTTAAGGAATTAGAGAATCAAGCATGATAAGTTAATTTTTGAGAATTAAAAATTTTTAGGTTGTTTCCCCAAGTTTAGGTATTATCTTGAATTAAAATTCACAGGTTTAAACATCAAAAAGCCATAATTTTTGTGAGAGCTTGAGCCTTTAGAGCATCTATTTCTTTCATACTCATTTTTATTGTTTCTTTGAGTGCGTCAATATTGAATCGTTTTTCTAGAACTTGCTTGATTATGCATGTCAATACCACACCATTTAATTTGATATGTCAAAATGATAAAGGTTCTTAGGTTTAACCCACTCACTCCATAAAAGCCTACCTTCATAATTAACCTTTAGTGAACCCCCTTGAGCCTAACAACCCATTCATTGATCCACCCTCCATATTAACCCATAACCCATTATTGTTGAAATCCCCTATATTAATTTGATCCTTATTTTTGTTGAGATTTGATTTGAATAAATTGTTTAACTATGTTTTATGTTTGATAGATAGCTTTTATTATTTGACTTGTTCTTAAAAATAATAATAATAATAATAATATTAATACATACATACATACATACATACATACATACATATATTTATAGCGATTGTTGTTTTTGAGCTTAAGTGTTTAATTCCATATTCTGAGAAGAAGCTCATATGTATTCAATTGATGATTAGTTATTTTTCTAGTTAGGTAATTTTTCAATTCAATCTCGATTCTAACTGTGACAGCCCTAATGTGACCCTAGTCGGAAAGTGGTTTTGGGACCACAAAATCGAGTCGTAAAAATGATTAATTGTTATATTCTATGCTTATTATGTGTGTACATGCATATGTCGACGTTTCATTCCCTAATTTTGCCAATTGCATGAGAAATTATTAAATAGGGATCAATATGAGACATGGTGAAATATGATAGACTAATTTTAAATGGTTTATTAGTGCATGTCAACACAAGGGTGGACTTGCATGTCAAATTGCCCAATTTTCTTTATAGTGGCCGGCCAAGATGGGTGTTGATGGGCAAATATATATGTTTAATTAGTTATTAAAATAAGAAATGGCATTATGTGAGAAAAAAATAATATTAGTGAAATAAAGGTAAGAGTGTGTTCATCTTCCTTACCTTCTTGCAAAGCCGAAACAAAAGGGGAAAGAGGAAGGAATTTGTCTAGGGCATTCGGCTATCTTGGAGGTTAAATAAGGTAGGAGTTCATGTTATTTCTATTGATTTTTATGAGAATCTAGTAGTAGTCAAGCTCTTATTGTAACCCATATGTTGATTTTTCTTTAGTTTTGGTGACAAATTGTGCATACGGTATTATTGGATAAATGCTAAAAGGATGGTGTTTTGATATTTTGGATTGAAATATTAGAAAGGGGAAAATATGAGCTACCTAAATAGATATATGTGAATTTAAAAGATGGTATGAACAAATGTGGAGTTTTGCTAGTTTAGGATTATTCGGCCAAGTGTTTATGTGGTGGAAATTAAGTGTTAAATGGAATGAAAATGATATTATATGGGGGTATGTATATCCGGCCATATGAGTAAATATATAGATGATGTTAAATTTGATTATGTATAAATGGGCCATATAGAGTACACATTGTGATATTAACTTTAATTCTCTATAATTGATCAAGTGGGTGATATTGGTGTATATGGTTGAATTTGATTTATGAATATGTACCTTGAAATAAAATATATCATCGACTATGTTACTTTGGAAGTAAGAATGCATTCGGCCTTGAGACAATTTATAAGTATTAGTTAAGGTTCTAATGTTTTGAACAAGAATGGTTGTAAGATGAAACGAAAATTATTAAAATATATATGAGTAATTAACAAGGGTGGTTGCCGTGTATATAATATTTATGTGTGTTTTATTGAAATATTTATTGGGTTAGTTATAGTAATTGGATCTTAGGTGATCAATAGCCGAATGGCTTAAAGTTAGTAAAAAGCATAAGGTGAATAAAAAATAAAATGTTGCCGTATGATTCTTTTGATATGAAACTATTAATGTTATGGGATATAAATAACTAGCAAGGTAATTAAACTAGTTAATTTATTTATTTTAGCTCAAGAACCTAAAGGAGAGGCGTCCAACAAGGGGAAATCGAAGGTCATCGAGTAGCCGACTTGGAATTATTTTACCCAACATAAGGTAAGTCACCAAGCATATATTTTGTATTGATCTAAATAGACATAATGTCTATGTAATTATGCCGAATGGAATGATAAATTTATATACATGTATGCATGTGGAGATGAAAGTGTTGAATGAAAAGAAAAGAGGTGAGATGTATTGAGTTGTTGATCTCGGCACTAAGTGTGCGGGTATAAACATTTATGATCATGAGATTGGCACTAAGTGTGCGGGTTTAAATTGTACAGCACTAAGTGTGCGAGTTTGATTATATAGCACTAAGTGTGCGAGTTGATTATATAGCACTGAGTGTGCGGACTTAATATATACTTTTGAATCGCTATGGACACTAAGTGTGCGACATTATTAAGTTGATCACGGACAGCGGATCGGGTAAGTACCTTGAGTTCGTGACTAATAGGCGCTATGTTTATATTTGAAGTTGAGCTTGGTAAGTTTGAACCTATGTGACAATTATAATTGAAGTCACGTACATAAGATTTATCGTGGAATAGGTGAAAGGTCGTTTAGTTGTATGATTGTAACGAAAATAAAATGATGTATGAAAATGCCTCAAATATCCTATTGATTAGTATATGGAATGTGAATGCATGACTTGGTATGAGATTGAACCGATAGGTTTAAGGAACTATGGTATGGTTCGGTATGGATGGAGTAACTAGCCTCGTTCCATTTTGTTTCCTCTTGTGATAATGTTATTAATGGATGGTAGTGCATTGCTTATGACTTACTGAGTTATATACTCACTCGGTGTTTCCTTGTCACCTATTTTAGGTTTCTTGGACTCGTCTCTTTTTGCGTGATCGGGCCGTCATCGGAGTCATCACACCGGCTAGCAACTTTTGGTATCTTCTTTTTAGTCGGTCTAGGAGAACATTTCGGCATGTATAGGCTAATATGTTTTGTTGAAATTTGGTATGTAAACTTTTAGCCATGCGAAAATGGCATAAATGTTCGGTTGGATTTGGTTCTATAATGTTAGGTCGTAAGTCTTGGAAATTCGATTTTTATGCCATATGTCATGGTTGATTATTTTTGGTGTCAAAATTCATGATATGGCAATAGTGTAGTAGGGAGATGTTTGACAATGATTAGCCCTTGGCATGGCTAGTCATGATCATGATTTGTGATATGTATGATGAATTACTAGTTAGATCAAGGAGAAATCACGAAATAGGCATAGTTGCTTTAGTAACAGATGCTGGCAGCAGCAGTGACGTGAGATTGAAAAATCACTAAAAATAGTAGGAGTGGAATTAATTAATGAATAAATTATGTAATTGAAGCTCGATGAGTCTATTTTCATATAGAAGAAACGAAACGACCATATGAGCTGTATGTTAGGAGATAATTAAACTCTTGTGAAACAGGGCCAGAGCGATTTCTGGATTCCCTTTTCCGACTTTGGTAATTCATTATAAATTAACCAGAGATAATTAGAAGTCATGCCATATGTGCATAGATTCCCCTTCGAGTCTAGTTTCTATAGAAACAAACGACATCAGTAATGAAGCCCTGTACAGGGAGATATCCAAGTCGTAATGTGCAAAGGTCAGTGTAGTCGATCCCTGTAACATGGGACACTTTGACTAATAAACTGTACTAATTGGCCCAACAAAAAATTCTAGAAAAAAATATGTAGATGGGCATATGAGTCTAGTTTCAGGGAAAATTTACAGAACTGGATTTCGAGTTTCAGAACTCAAGATATGATTTTTAAAGCGACTAGTACGCAGATTGGCAGCTTGTCTGGGAAATTTTTTTTAAGTGGTTTGAAGTCTGTTAGCACCTCGTGTTCGACTCCGGCGACGGCCTCGGGTTCGGGGTGTTACACTAACATTTTCTTTTAGCTTGTGACCACACCCCCTAACGAAAGCCACATTACAACCCTCTAAAGACTTTTTGATTGATGTTTCATCTCAATTTATAGTGGTGGAGATTTGGTTTTCATGCAAGCCTATGATAATAACTTTTCATATTGACTATTGAGTGCTTTATTTGATGTCTTTAAACACCTCGAGTGATTTGTATGAATCTTTAGTGATGATGCTAAACTCTGTGATATTTTGATCAAAGGTGATTACTTAGATGAAGGGGGACACCTATGTTTTCATGATAAAATGCTCAACTTGGAATGTTTGAGACTTTGATGTACTTTTAGTTGAATTTTCAATGTATGATTACTTATGGATTATTTGAGATATTATTGATAGGGATTATAAATTGAGAAAAAATTATTTTGATTGTGAGTTGAGGATTTTGCTTGAGGACAAGCAAACACTTAAGTGTGGGGGTATTTGATAAACCATAATTTATACATATTATTATCCCATGCTTAACACATTTTTTGGATGAATTATCCTTAGATTTGGTGAATTTGATGCTCCTAATCCTTTAATTTCATATTTTATACTTTGGAGAGCATAGGAGGGCAAAAAGAGCCAGAAACGGGCCAAAAATAGAGAAAATGGACCCACGTGGAAAATCAACACGGCTTGGACTTCCTCACACGAGCAAGCGACACAGCCGTGTCCATTTGGCAGGATCGAAGCAATCGCATATGGGCATGTCCCTGTCGAGCCCAAGTATAGTCCTATTCGGAAAAGGCCACTTTTGAGGGCTCTTAGGCATTCTAAAGCCTATTTAAACACCTGAGAAGGCACTTAGGAAGACACACGGAGTAGGAAGCAAAGAATTACTTGAAGAAAGTTGATTGATCCATCTTAAAAGCCGGATTATTCATCAAGACTGAATATCTCCCTTCAATTTCCATTCAAGAGTTTTGGATTTTCTTTATGTTTTGCATTCATTATTCTTCTGAGATTCTTTCTTTTATAATTATA
Source organism: Gossypium hirsutum (assembly GCF_007990345.1). NCBI lineage: Eukaryota > Viridiplantae > Streptophyta > Magnoliopsida > Malvales > Malvaceae > Gossypium > Gossypium hirsutum. Next base: position 48,957,340 of record NC_053427.1, read on the forward strand.
AACTAAACCCCCTAAATACTTAAGGGGAATGAAACCTAAGATAGATCTTGTTATTATTATCTGAATTATATGATAAATATTTGACTTGTTCTTAATTATGTGTACTTAATTCTTATCTTAATATTTCAGGAATATTGATTCGAGTTAATGTGCTTATTCAGAGGAGCAAAACTCCGTGTCTAAGAGTAAATTTGTCATAATTAAGCGGAGTTGATTGCACGCCTAGAGATAGGGTGACAAGATTTTGTCAGATTAGGGTGAAACCTAATAAAAGGATCCATAGATCGAGTTAATGCAACACTATGGTGTTAATTAGAAAGAGATATCAATTAATCAACCTAGGGTTAGACGTTATTAGTCTCGAGAAGATAATAATATAACCCAGGGATTTCTACGGATCAAGTCAAATGAAAAAATCGTCTGATTCAAATTCAAATAACAAGTGAAGTCTAGGTGGATTTTTCCTTGTGTATTTTCTTAATCAATCGAATTTTCTAAAAGTATTTTCCCCAGTTTTCTTTCTCTGCACCCTTAGTTTAGTTAATTAGTTTTGATAAAAAAATCCCTTAATTTTTAGGCTAGATAATAAAAAGAAAGTAATTACTAGTACTCTTGGTTCCTTTAGGTTCGACAATCCGGTCTTGCTAAAGCTATACTACTGTTCGATAGGTACACTTGCCTTCATCGTGATAATAGTTGGTTTCAAGAACGATCATTTATAAATTATTTAAAACTTATCACAAATATCACGAATCAGTATTTCATTCATACGTGATTGGGTGCATTCAAATTAGCTAAGTGATCCTAACCAAACGACGGCTAGTAGACGCATAATTGAAAAGTGCAATGCTCAATTTAAATCATTAAACCCGACTAAATAAGAGGTTCATAATATCTTTAGTTAGCTCTATTATCTTACATAGTTTTTAGGTTTATGTGATTAAACTATTGCAAATGTAAATGTCCCCATGACCTCGCATAAATACTAAGAAACCATTAGTTTAATATGATCATTAAAATGCATATTTCACTAAGTAAAAGACTCTGAGAGGACTTAATTTGGTTTCCAAACTCATGAAAGATCGAGTTACCATGGAATGTTTTCTGAACATTGTTAAGAATGATGAAAATGAATTGAGTTGATTAATATAATTATCCTAGCCTATTTTATGTTGATTGTTTTTGTTGCTAAAGCCATTCATTCATACATTAGATAATTTGCATACTTAGTTAAAAATTGTATTAGAGATCACTTTCTGCATCTAGTTAATTTAATCATCACTATCCAAAATTATTGAGTTCTTATATCAAATTGTGATTTATAATTCTGCAATTAATCGATTAATGTACACAGTCCCTATGGAGACGATAACTCATTTTACTTATTACTTGAACTACTATGAACACTTGCACAAATCCCGCTACAGCCATCACTTGCTCTTGAGCAGTTATGATGGTAGGTGGTAAGGTTTATGTTTTAATATTCATACTTTGTTGGGGTTTTCACATTTATAGTGATGATTGTTTATTTTCTTTGTGTGACACGGCTTTGATTATTTTGGAATCCTTTATTTAGGTGAGCTTTTGGTAACAAGCAATCCTCCGACGAACTAGGTACTGTTAAGTTGCTGGCTTTAACAAGGATAAGTGATCGAAGGCGATTGGGGGTTGTTTTGGTGTTTAGGATCAAGTGCAATATAGTTTTGATTAAAAATTTTTGAAAGGCAAGGGTCTTTTTTCGTATATATTTTCTAATTCAGTTAAATTGGATGTTGTTTTAGGTTTTGAAATTGTTGGTTTTGCATTGGCATCAAAAAACGACCAAGTGTGTAATGGAAACATTGAAAAACTACGAATGGCACGAAGCTGAAAAGTACACTGTCAACGTCACACGATCGTGTAGACCACACAAGCTTGGTTAAGTAGGCCGTGTGCGCGTGTGTGTTAGGCCGCGTGGGCTCAATTTTTGTAAATTTTGGTTAGGGTCGTAGTTGAAGTGCGATTCAAAGTTAGTTACTTCATAGGGCCTATTGTATGTTTTGTTTAACTTTTGTATGTGATATCTGCTATATGAATAATGTATGTGTAATTACTGCAAGTATGCCAATAATGTGAAATTCGTATCTGATCAGTAATCTGATAATTCTGTTAGCATGTTCTGATTACTCAAAGCATGACTCATCTATATGTATGTAAGTATGTATTATGTTTTGCATGTGTATAGGGGTGGGATAATGATGTGACGAAGGAAGTGTTGGCAGTTTAATGATTTGCTTTATCTGGTAGTTTAAACCACATATCTGTTATGGTGGCTTTACCACACTTAACTTATTCTAGCGGATTACCGCACTATTTTCTGGCAGCTTGACTGCTCTATTCTGAAAAGTGACATACGCTCACTTATAGGTGTGTGGGGTTGGTTGGGTATTTATTACCCGAATTGGTGTGTAAAGATGGACGGAGATGGTGTGTAGCCGATTGGGGTAAGATCTGAATTTGTATCTGTATCTGTATCGTATCTGTATCTGTATATGTATCTGTATCTGTATCTGTATCTGTATCTGTATCTGTATCTGTATCTGTATCTGTATCTGTATCTGTATCTGTATCTGTATCTGTATCTGTATCTGAATCTATATTTTTATTTGCATCAGTGACTGAATCTGAATCTATATTTGCATCTGTAACTAATCTGTCTGTTATATTGATATTTGTTCTATTTATTTGAGCTGAGTTACGCACTGAGCTCGTTAACTCACCCTTTGGTTTTATCCTCTCGGGTGATCAACAAACTTAGGATTAGACAACATGTGGAAGCTTGGGTTGGATTCTCAATAATAAAAACGGTTTAAAAGGGGTTTAATGTTTAATATGGACTTTTTCGAACTTTTTGGACTGTAAACTATTTTGGACTTTAAACTGCAAAATTATATGTTTTATAATCTGAGTTACGGTTTTCAAATTTTAATAACTTAGAAATTTCTGCTACAAAATGAAGTAATCACGTAAGTATTTTTCTTTAACAAAATAAATAGTTTTTATCAAGTATTTTTCCTAAAATTAGAAAGCGATATGTCAAAATTGATTCTGTCAAAACTCACGATTTCGAATTCAATTTCTAAATTAAAATCAAATTATGTAATTCCTTAATATTCAGCTATAACATTTAGGCCGAATTTGAGAAGTTACACTACCATTAACTCTCATAAAGCATGCCAAAATCACATCCCATCACATCCAACAAAAACACTCAATGATCTTATTGGAGACTCATATAACAGAATACTTATCCAAAAGAGCCAACGATTCTCTATATAAGCTCATCTATTTTCAAGAAGAGCTCCATTAACCAAGAACTACCAAAACTCTGAAGTACCTCCACTATTCTGCAAACATGCTTAGAACACCACTAGAAGCTTTGGGCAGAATCGTATGAACCACTTCCAAACTTCTAAAACCAAAACTTGTGTCAATAATCAATCTTTATACAGTTCAAAAGTGAATGAATAAGCAAAGACAATTTAATGCAATATTAACTATTTATGTTTGTCGAAGTAGACGTGGTGAAAAGATTAAAAAATACATTTGCAAAAACATTACACGTATCTAATCTCAATCGGTTGAATTTTAAAAATTAAAAAAATCCAAAACAACATATAATATTTTACAATTTTAAAAATTAATCAATATTTTCAAAATTTTCAAAATCTTTTTAAATTTATTTAAAGATTTTTTTTAATTTTAAAAGATTAAAAATTCAAAAGAATTTCTAGCTTTCTTTTTCAAAATTTGAAACTAATTATTTGAAATTTTAAAATATTTTATAAATTTTAAGTATATTATATTCTCCATTTATTTTTCCTCCTTTTTGCCATGTTAACTTTAATTAATAAAAATAATTAACAACTATCTTTATTTGCTCAAATTAAAAAATATATAGATATAGATTAAAATTGCCTCAGGGACTAAAATTCGCCTTATTGATTTATCTTACAGACAGTTTATTAAAAGAAATAGTTAATATGATCTGAGCAAGTTTTTAATAATTCAATTGTTATTGTTTGTAATAATGAAGTACCCAAATGAAAATCTGAGCACATGACTCATTTGATTTGTTCACAACCAAAGCTAGAAACTCAAGCCTTACAATGATAAAGAAGTAATCCTGATCGGAAACAGGCAAGTAGTTCCATTGGTAATAATAAGAAGGAAAGATTATGGTGTCTGATATGACAAAATCTGATATCAGCTTTACAAAATATTCTCAAATCAAATTTACACTATGAGCTACATATTTAATTTACAACACCGGCCTGATTAAAGGTCTCATGCGGACGGTTGATATCTTAGGGAACTTTCGCTTGAAGTAGACCTTTTCATCAAAACAGCTCGAATTCAAGGTGCTCTCCTGTTGCTTTAAATTCTAAGTAATTGCTCGTTTCTGCCTCTGGGGACATCATTGTCGGAACCCCCAGTTCATACAACTCTGGTAGTTCTGGTGGAACAGCACACCGTATCAAAGCCCAGTTCAAGCCTTCGAAGAATGGATGTTGTTTGATCTCAGCTGCCCCCTTTTCTGTCCCTAGACGATTCTCGGGCTCCTTTACCAACAGCCGTTTGATGAGATCCCTTGCATGGAAACTAACGAGAGGACTGTCCGGAAACTTAAGGCTCTGCAACACTACATTAGCCAGCGTTTCTTCATTCCCTGCACCTCTAAAAGGCGTCTTACCATAGAGGAGCTCATAAAGAAAGATGCCGAAGGTCCACCAATCAACAGCAGCTCCATGACCATCTCCTTTAATGATCTCAGGAGCCAAGTACTCGTGGGTCCCAACAAAGGAATTGGATCTTGCATCAGTGGGTTCAGCAACAAGCTGTGGCAGTGATCGGACTTTGGCAGCAAGGTCTTCTTTCGCTTTCTTCTTTGTTTTTGCAGAAGTGGGCAAAAACTTAGGACCAAAGCATGGGACATGGCAGGTTGGTTCGATACAGAAGGGTTCCACGCAGCTAGAAGCCGTACATTGAACAGATAACCTTGCAGGATCCAAATACGATGAAGATTTCAGGAGAGTTGGACTAACTGTGCATCTCAGTGAAAGGTCAAAATCTGTGAGCATTATGTGGCCATCTTCTCGAACCAGAATGTTTTCAGGTTTCAAATCACGGTACACAACTCCAAGCATGTGCAAGTACTCCAAAGCAAGAAGAACCTCAGCTACATAAAACCTGCACATAAGAAAAATATAAATAACCAGTTCAGGATTATATTGGTTACTGATATAAGTTTAACGAAAAAAATGATCGCTCATAAGAAGGAAACAAGTAAAAACAGCACAGCTGGAGGTTAGCAACTCAAAACCAATGTAATGCAACATAATTTAGACAAGCTAAAACTTCCAAAGATGTGTTGACCCTAATTAAAAACCAGCATGGATTTATAAGGGAGTTCCAAGGTGAATAAGGTGGAAGCACCAATCATACCCATATCTAAACCATTTCATAACTTCAACCAGATATACTAGCAATGTACTGCAAAAATATTTGTACGTTAGATGTTCAAACTGAATGAATGACCAGAGACTTGCTAAATCAAAAGTTCCTCCTGTTAACAAGAAAAATCTAGCCGTGTTATGAACTTAATTCGAAGCGTCTTATCCTTCTTTTATTTTTTATTTTTGGTGTTCAATCATGAAGATGATCAAAACTAATAGATCAAAATCCTACTTTTGATCATGTAAGCATCTTACCGTGCTGCTGGCTCATAAAAACATCTCCCAGGCTGCTTTTGCCGAAGCACATGCAAATCCCCACCAGGACAGTACTCCATAACTAAACATGATAAGTTATCTGAAACGAATTGCGTATATAGAGTAGGTAAAAAAGGATGATCAAGCATCCTTAATATTTCTCTTTCTGTTTGGGCCCTAGGCATTTTCTTCCTTCTCGCCAAAAATTCGTTGTCCATTACCTTTATAGCAAACAAGCAGTTTGTACCAATAAGCTCTGCAAGATATACCGTCCCAATATCTCCACAACCAAGCTTCTTTAAAAGATTAAAATGTCTCAACCCGAAAACACCATCCTGCATTCTTATGTGGGAGATGGCATCCCACCTCATGTCCTTTGACATGTGAGGTTTGTTGCCACAGGTAGACCCACTTAAATTGCTGTCATCGCTGATGCTTGTGCTGCTACTATCACCAAGGCTGCTTGAACTTTGTGAGATGTCTCCCTTTTCTCTTGCTTTGGGGCTATTTTTAGCCCTTGGAATGGCAGCTTGGCTTCTGTTAGAGTTATTTTCAACCAAGGTTGGCTTGTGCATATCAGAACTCACATGACTTGAGCTGACTTCAGCAATAATACCAGCAGACTGTGACTTCATGGAATCTTGATTTGTTTCATTACTTGAAGTCTTCATAGAGCACTGGCATCTCTGACAAATTAATTGACTTGTATTCAAGTCCAAGTCTTCTTTAGACGTATTAGCAGCAGAAGAGGAATCCTGCTTCGTTTTTTTCTTGACAGAACTCTTGTTCCTGACAATTGTTTTAGCCACCCGGGGCACATTCCTTGTTGTACTGCTTGCTTTATTGCCATCGGTCAAGCTGGATGAAGGAACAGCATGCAACCTGCCTTTCCGTCCCGACTTTGGCACAGGTGATCTTTTTGGTACCTTGGTTGAAGCAGGCACGGTACTCTCAGGTTCTAATGTATTATCATCAGCATAAGAACATGATGGAGAAGATGCAGAAGTATGCTTTTCTTTCCGACGCATCTCTGCCTTTGGTGCTGGAGTTCCAACTTTTCTGGATGTAGAACTATCAGTTTGAGTTGATGTAGAAGTTCCAGTGCTAATTTGCATTGTTGCACGAGGAAACTGTGGTGAAGAATTAGAACTTTGGCTCATCAACTTATTCTTAGGAGCTTGACGTGGGGCAGCCATCATCCTAGAAGAAGTCGGTTTGTCATCTTCAGGCACAAAAGATATTTCAACCATGCTCCCCTTATGTTCATTTCCTGGAACACCAGGGTCAACTACAACTGGATTGAACGAACTCTTTACCCTTCCAGCTTCAGAGGCGCCAGGGGAACTAATTGACATTGACAACCATTTCATAGCAGCCATTTCCGATGCTTTAGAAATACAAAGATCCCTTAATGCCTGTTTCAATGACAACGGCTCTGAACCACCAATTCTCGGGGAGTGGGGTATCCCCACAGCAATTGGTTTCTTCAAAGCATTTTTCTTTAAAGAAATCGAGCTAGTACCTCCTTGGTACGAAACACTTAAACCTGTAGGACCTTTGACATTGATAGCCTCAAAAAGCTGGTTAATATCATTTTCTAGAGAATTCTTGCATCCCAGTTTCTGCACAGGTGGCTTCTGATCCTTTTCACCAATGCCCAATCCTATGTGCGGTCGGTATGTCCGTCTAGAACGTTGTACCGGTTTTAGCTCTTCACCTGCTTCAACAATTTCAAAAGAACCAGAATATGAACCCATCTTAACTGTTACACTGGCACTAACTTTTCTCAGCTGTATCTTCAAAGTTTTATTATACCCTCAAAAATTATACTAATTCATGTTTCCGCATAAACCAACTTTAACGATCCAAATGCGTGCAAACTTGTGAGCATGCTTTAAGCAAATCGATTTTAAAGCTCCTATATTCCGAGAACCTAAACACAATCACCAAATGGAAACAGTTAAAACCAGAAGTATCAAAGAAAGGTCATGTCAAAAACTATTATGATATATCAATATATATAAGGGTTATAGATATCAAACCACAAATAAATCACATCAAAATGACTGCCAAAAGATTTTCAAAAATGGAAAATCTTCGATATGCTAGCACCAATCACAATTCACAAGTACCCCAGAGATATCATGATGCTTTAGCATAAAAAGACTGAACTGTGAACCTAATCAAATCAGCTAACTAATGAAAATCACTACTGCTACAATGGCGCTTTCCACGCTTTTAATGTATCATAGCCAATTCATACGCAACACTTGTTAGATTTAAACTTTAAAAAATTAGCAAAGAAAATGATAGCCAAACATAAATTTTAAACTCTACTTTTTCACATATTTTTTCATTATTTTTCTTTCTTTCAGATGTAATAGATCAGAAGTAGAAAATGAAGACAAATCCAAGCTGCAAAGTAAGCTTTGTTCCATTTCTAGCTTTAACAAAAAAGAAGACCACTACGGATCCAGCTACCATATGAAACACAAACACTCTTTTAACTGCCAACCATAGCCCAACCCCCTCCAAAGGAAAAAAGAAAAAAAAAGCAGAAAATCAAGACAAAACCCAGAAACAGGATAGTCCAACATCCTTAAATGTCATTGCATGTATTAAATCCAACCCCAAGAAAAAAAAACAAAGATTCAACCCCCCCCCTCCCCAGCAACAGACAAAAAGCCAAAACTTGAATCCATAGAAAAAGACAGTACCTTAGGAAAGGAGAGAGAAGTGAAAACAATGAGGAACAGGTTCTGGAACTAAAATGTTGACATGAGAAAGTATACAAACAGTTGTTTAGGAATTGGAAACCCTACACCAAAAATGCAAGAACCTAAAGAGAGGCTTTGAGGAGGAAGAAGCAGAAGAGAGAGAAAGAGTAAGAGCACCAAAATAGAGAAATAGAAAACATTAGTTTTATTATTTTACGTTGGGGCTCTGATTATTTTGAAGGATGGAAGTGGGCCCACCATGTATTAAAGTGGGTCTCACGTAGTCGGCAATAGGGAACGGTAGATGTACTCACTGCCTAGGCGATCATACTTCAAAAAGTCATTTAACAAGGGAAATATTTTGTAAAGTTATGCATTTAGTTTTTTATTTTAATTTGATTATTTTTAATTATATTTTTTAAAATTTTAAAATTTTAATTTTGATATAAATAAGAGCACTTTAAAATATTTAGTTAAATTAATTAATATTATTATACCATGCTTATACTTGCATATTTAGTCTATATTTTCTTGAAATTTTAGTATTGTTGCAAATGATAATCATTAATCAGTTACTAAATATGCTCATAAGCCAGGCCAGGCCGGGCCGGGCTCAACTAAAAACTTAGGTCCATTTATTAGGCTCGGGCCTAAAAATGGGCCTAAAATTTTATCCAAGTCCGACCTAGATAAAAATGCTAAAACCCAGGCTCGACCTACTCGTATTAATTTTTTATATAATTTTTAAATACATATAATATATCAAAAATACTAAAAACATCAAAATAAATATTTCCTAACAAATTGAAAATAAATTTTAAAAAATATGTAAACTTAATTGACACTAAGATAAATACAACTTAACAAGTAAATGCCTCTAAAATAATAACAAAATTAGCAAATATCTTTAAAATAATAATAAAATTAACAATAAAATAATTTTTATACAATATCAAACAATAACAACAAAACAGTAACAATATAATAATAAAATGGTAGCAAAATAGGAAGAAAACAATAAGAAAATAACATTAAAAAAAAGAGCAAATTTTTTTTGTCCTTTAGTAAATTCGAGCAGAGCCGAGCTGGGTCGGGCTAAGGCCAAAAATGTCTTACCCGAGGCTTGGCTCATTTTTTAAACGAACCTTATTTTTTTATTCAAACTCATTTTTCGGGCCTAAATTTTTGCCCAAACCTCCCACATTTCGGGCGGGCCTTTGGGCCGGCCCGAGTGGCCCTACCTATGATCAGGTCTATCAGTTATCATAATATTGCACATGTGACAATATATTTATTGTATCAAATTTTAAAAATAATATAACTTAATAATTTTAACAATTATCGTTTGATGAAAATTAAAATTTTAAATTTTAAAAATATATAAAAAATAAAAAGTGGCAATATTAAATTCATAATTTTGGCAAAATAAAAGGATTGAATAGCACAACTTAATCTATTGGTAATATTGAAATATTGAGTGTTTAAGATTGAATATTATTTTTTTAACGTTATGTATAAAATCGATACGATTGTGTTTACACATCTTTTCAAAAAATAAATAAATTTATTTTAAATATGATATTAATAATATATATTTGTTTAAATTTAATATCGTCATATTTAAATTTTAGGGACATTCCTCCAAAGATAACTTTGTTTAAATTGCAAACATATCCATACTTTCTTTTGTACCATTATTGGTTCTTTTAACCAAAAATAGGATCCAATACTAAATTGAACTCATCCCCAATTTATTAGATTTCATATCTAGTTTGAATCCAGGTCAAACAATTTTTGTAAATGTACAATCATGAAATAGGTGTGATAGTAAGTTAATTTTATATGTTTAATATACTTAATTTTGGTAAATTTTTTAATAGATTATTACTAAGTTGGTGATCTCTTGCTTAAATTTTATCAGGGACGCAATTGGAGTGCTGAAATTCAAAAACAAACAAATACAAACTAAATTGGGGCGAAAAGCAAATTTAGGGGCTAAAGTAAAAATTCAGAGTAGTTTGGGTTGCTGAAGAAAAAAAATCAAAGGTTGACTTTGAAGGATTCAAATATTCTGTTGAACGAAAATCTTGAAAAATCGGATTTTTACTTAAACATTGGTTAGTGCTTAGTTGTCACTAGGAATTTAAGCATAAATTGTGAGACTTGGTTCCTTGGGAACTAGTATAAAAAGGGGTGTAATCGGGCATTGAGAGGACGGTTGAGAATTTATTTTGAGAGGACCATTGAGAATTTATTTTAGAATTTACGTCAGTAACATCTTGAAGTTTGCTGCCTTATTTTTTTTTCTTTTTATATTTTGGTGAAATTGCTTCTCAAGTTCCCTCCATTTACTTTCATAACCTTGCATTCTATCTAAACTCCCAAAATTTCATTGAGCATGACCAAATTCATGTTCAACTAATCCTCGCTTAGTTTTAGGCAGGTAATCAATCCAACCGAGAATCATGAGAGATAAACCCGTGCTAAAAACCTTCAACACGGTATTCATTATCTCTCTGGAATATGGGACAGGTATAATCATCTCTCTAAGTTAACTCGATTTCAACTCAGAAAGGGTAATCATCTCTCTAAGTTAACTCGATTTCAACTCAGAAAGGGCCTATTGGGTTGGCAATTTTTTGATGTACAGTTGGGAAAATGGATCAATCGACTACCACATTCGAGTTCTCGCAAACAAATTAGCATGTCCAGGTGGAGAAGGCCATTTGGATTCCGTCAAGGGAGATAATGATTGGAATTTAATGACCCACACGGTTGAGGCCATTGATTTGAGTTGAGCTCTTTTAGATCACAAGGTTGTCGAGGTCTTAAATTGCAGACACGTGTTATGTAGTTAGACAATTGGTAAGGGTTGGCTTGTAGGGCGTCCCAGAATCAACTACACAATAAAGACTTGGCGGTTAAGGCGTCCTTGATTGTTATAACCAACTTATCATTTAGAAGGGAAAAATCATCTTCGAGGATTGATTCGAGTATGGAATATACTGATTCTAAGGCTAAAAATTTGCATAATTGATTATCTAATTTAATTTCGGTTATTTGATTTTATTTTTCGCATTTAGAATTCAACTGTTATTTTGTTCTATTTATTTCTATACTTTTAATCCTAATAAACTAAAACCCCCTTCGTTTTATTTTCAGCACTGCACGTTACAAGTTGTGAGCACAACAGCTGCCACAACATTAAAATCTAGTCACACGAAAACTATATTAGGAATCTTAGTCCCTGTGGGATCAACCTTGCTTCTCTATACTACTTTTTTACTTTAGTTAGAGCGTATGAAATTTATATTTGATGGTCTCAACAACCATCAAGGTGTTTTAGGTTCTCTATTCCACCCTAGCACAATGCATACTTCACATCCCTTATCTTTATCCTCTTTTGGATTTCCTCTTTGCATGGAAGAGGTCCAATAAGTATTTTTCATATGAATATGATAATTTTGAATGACAGTTTACTTGCCCAAAGTATTTTCTAATCATTCCCCTTAATTTGTCTATTATTGTGCCTCACTGTACTAGTATCACTACCCTTGGTCTCCTCTACATATGTTGACTTGACTATGAATTTCCCACTATGGTTGAATTTCCGCCTTGGTTCCAAGCATTCTACAAGTATCAGGCTTTCATATTTTCATCTATCTGTGTCAAATGTGATGATTCTTTCCTTTATTTCTCTCTTTTGATTTTCATTAATGCCGACAACCTTTTTTATTTTTGTTTGACCTTTTCCACACAATACATTGTTTGACTTTTTGTTTACCATTTATTATGCTCTTCCGTACCCAGGAGTTTCCCATTTTAGCATTGCATTGAAAGAAATCATTATTTTGACAATATTTATTCACCCACGTTTCTTGTAAGAGCCAACTCTGATTATTAATGGTTCGACAAGCTTGTTTTGCAAGCAACGCATTGTACATTACTTCCATTTTTCTTATGCCTAGGCCACATTGACTTTTATCCCTACATAGCTTTCCCAACTAAATTAATGAATTTTCCTTTTCTCCTTATCATCTTCCCCCCACCCAAATTGACAGATGATCCTATCCATCTTGTCACGTACTTTTCTTAGTAACCGAAAACGCAATGTTTGATAGATTGAGATGTTTACTAAGCCTAATTTGATGAGTGTCAAGTTACCACCTCGACCAAGATTTTAGCTTTCTATTAAGCTAATTTTGCTTACATTTTGCTTAAGACTGTCTGAAAAATTACTTTTCTTATTTCGCATTCTCAGCTCCACTCTTATATATTTCCCGTATTCACTTATCACTTTCAAATAGAGTATATTTTTTAACTTTTTTTTAATTTTGGGTGGCAATGTTCGCTCAATAAAAAATCCTAATTGTCATAATTTATTTGAAATCCCTAACAATCACATAAATCATCAAGAATTCTTTTGATCTCAAAACAGGAGTCTTTATTTACCCTAAACATTTGTAAATAAGAAGTTTGAACTCGGGATGCTCTTTCTCCCAACCTTAATCCCATGTATTTTCTATTCTTTCTCTATTTTACTAATCATAAGTGACAAACTATTTTTGCAAAGAACAAATAAGTAAGGGGTAGTGGGTCCCTTTGTCTTAACCCCCTATTCGAGACAATGCTACCCGCTGGAGCACCATTTTTAAGGATTTTGTAGGAGACTGAAGATATACATGTGATGATTAAATTGATCCAATTCTCATCAAAACCACTAAACATTAGAACTGCCTTGACAAAATTCCAACTCAGACTGTCATAAGCTTTATTGATATCTACTTAAGTGCACCAAAAATGTCCTTACCTTTATTTTTTCCTTTTTACCTAGCCCAACAATTCCGAGCAAAGGATAATTTTATCACTTATTTGTCTTCCTTCCATAAAAGCATTTTGAAACGGGGAAATTAAGGTATTAAGAGTCGTCTTAAGTTTGCATACCAATATTTTAGCAATAATCTTGCATACAATGTTACATATATTTATATGTGTAAAATGACTTACTTCTTCAAGGTTGTTCCTTTTTGGTACTAGTACAATGAAGGTCTTGCTCATTTCCTTAAGCATTTTCCTCATGTTCAGGTAATTAAGGTAGGCATTCGTCACCAAAGGCCCTACCACTTCCCATTATTGTTGGAAAAATGTAGCTATATTCCCATCCGGACCTGGAGCTTTTAACAAGTCTATTCCAAATATCTCTCTTTCCACTTCGTCCTGTTCAAAAGGCTTTGTTAACTTATCCTTTAAATACTCAATTATCTTTAGCATCTTTAAGCTTTAACATAGGTCAATCATTTTGTTGAGGTCAACTTTGTTTAGACTATTGAAAATATCTTTGAAATAATTGATGAAGCTCTCAATAATTTTCGATTCTTCCTCAAGTCGATTCCTCAGTTCTTCCTCAAGTCATTAGGTGAAAAAAATTATATTTCTTTTACCATTAATAATCAAGTTCACCCTCGATTTCTGCATCCAGTATATCTATTAAGTTTCAAGAATTTTTTCCAATTCAGATCTTAAGCTTCTTTCATAGTTCACAGAGTGTTCATCATGCAAATTTTGTTGTGCTTCCTCTAGTTTTCAAATCAATTCATTTTTCTGCACATGTATATTACCAAATTCTTGCTTATTCCATCTCATTAGTTCTTCTAGTACAATATTCATTTTTGACATGTGTAACACCATCAACCCAACCCAATTCACCGGGTTCAGATCTCAAGTGTTATGACACACAATACTTAACAATTTAACACAACGATTTATAATTTCTCTTTTTTTAATTATTTTATTTATCATTTTTAACTGAAAGACTTAACAACTAAAAACAAAGGAAGTATTTAACATAACTTGTTACATCAAACATGATAAAGACCATTGCAATAAAGATGTTTGTTAACTACAGACTCCTAGAGCATATTTTAGAACTACGCCACAATTCCACTGTATGTATAATAACCCTATTCATTGTATCATTGGCATACTCTTAGCATCATCCCTCCTAGCGCAATACATCCCACCTTACCTTAAACATATATATAACATTTTTCTAAGTTCAGGAGAACTTAATGAACTTTATCCAAAATATCCTTTGGCGGATATTGATTATGATTAATGAACATCTATGTGCCAACTATCCTTTTTAGACTACTTTCTTCTACCTCGGGTGGTTACCACTACAGTTTTGGTATACACTTACATGTCAACTATCATACTCTTATCATACGTATATCATCCTTATCTAACTAATTGAATATCCTTCCAAACATTTCATATATCTCATTGTCACATATGTACTTTTCAACAGAACATACCTTCAGAGCCCACCTCATACAAACCATACCTTAACATTTATTCCATTCTCAAACAATAGATCTTAGACATTAATCATGGGTAGATACATACATATTTGGCGAATAATTATGCATAACTAAATACCATCAAACTCACACTTAAAATGTAACTTCATTCAATACCACACAAACTCATACTGATAGTGTACTACATAGATCATTCAGGTGAATTCCACATCACTTTATTTCAAAACCCTATAAATTCAAGACAACATCGGCTCAGATTCCAAATAATTTCAGAAGAAGACATAATAAAACTTAGATTCAGCCATACATGTTACATAAAAACTTAGACTAATTGATACTTATTCATATCAACGGACACGCCCAAACCCCCAAACTATCAGTTTATCATGGCGGATACCCTTTCTAAATATTCAGATACTTATAGATACACATATCTTTTCAAAAACTTTCATTAATACATATCCAATTACATTAAAAAATTAATTCAGCCAAACTCCTTTAGATGTATCATTAATACTTTTGCTCGACATTCACTTACTCAGATGATTCTATACATCTCATGTATCAAACCTTTCCTGCATGCTTACTGTTGCGTGTGAAATGATACGTGATTTGTGCAAGTATACACGACAGTTCAAGTAATAAAGTGGTGAGTGAGTATCGTTCCCACGGGGATCGGATTGAGGCACAAAATTGGTCAAGTTATTATAATAAAGTGAGATTGATGCTATGGCAAAGTCAATGATAAATATGCAGTGGCAATTAGTGGCGTAATGATGTATGCAATATGTGGAATTAATGAATAACTGGAAATGCTATGGAAAAAGTAAAAGCAGAAATGTAACGGCAATAGCAGAAATGTAACAGCAATAACGAGATTGAGTATCCGAATAGAACGTAAACAAAGAAATAAGTAACTAAGTATGCTGTGACAAATATTGTAACACCCTTAACCCGAAATCATCATCAAAACAAGGTTATGGAGCATTACCATAACTTACAGATTAAATAAACAGATATTCTACACCATACAGTATTCATGTCTAAAATCAATCATAAAGTCCCTTATATGAACCCTTGAGGTCCAAAACATGCATTAGAAACAAGTTAGGACTAAACCGGGTACTTAGAAAATTTTTCGCAAAGTCTTAAAATTTTTCCTAGATACAAGGGTCACAGGCCCATGTGGTCAGGCCGTGTGGCCCACACGACTAAGGACACGCTCGTGTCTCAAATCGTGTAACTCTTTGACTTAGATCGCACAGCCAATCCACATGCCCATGTGCTAGGTCATGTGTGGGTGCAGGGGTGACACGCCAATCCACATGCCCGTGTGCTAGGCCGTGTGATCAATTCTGAGCATTCTGTTTTGACATTTTAAAGATGCAGTGTAACAGCCTAACTTTGGGCCTAGTTGGAATAGTAGTTTTGAGACCACTAATCTGAGGTCATAGAAAGTATTTTATTATTATTTTAGAGTTATAACATGTTTATATTAGTGCATGAAAAGTTTGGTGAAGTAATTTTAGCGTTTGTGAGCTTAATCGCGAAAAAAGACTAAATCGCGTAAAGTTCAAAAGTCTTGAATTGATATCTAAGGGTGTTAAATTTCCATGAAACTTAAAATTTTGGGTCTTTAAAGGGAAAATAGACCCTTGGATAGGTGATGGCCGACCATAGGAGACAAAATATGGAGAAAGTCAAAATTAGGTAGAAATTTGGTAGTTTATATTGACCAAAATGAAATAAAATAAACAAAAAGGGGTGTCATCTTTTTCTCACCTTCTTCACCATCGAAATTTACCAGCAAAAATAGGGTTTAGAAGCTTGAAAAATTGAAGCCACTCTTTACCTTCACAAGTAAGTGATTGTGATAGTTTTTCTTGATGATTTTTATATTTTTAGATCCCTTGTAGCATGAGCTTTCAAAAGAGGAGACTATTTTGCAAAATGGTTGAAAGTTTAGGAACTTTCCATGATAGTAAATATGTTGTTTTCTGAAATTTTATGGAGGAATATGAGTTATTGTTGTGAAATAAACAAGTTTTGTGAAGTAGTTTTCATGGAAACCCTATCTAGGGACCATTTTGCATAAGTTGAGAATTAGATGATAAATGTGAGAAATAATAGAAATTTTGGGTTGTTATAAGAGTAAAAGTGTTCGACTAGGCTTAATATTTGAGGAAATTCGATAAAAATCGAATTTCAGACTTAGGGGTAAAATAGTCATTTTGTAAGAGTCAAGTGGCAAAATGGTCATTTTGCTCAATTTTATATTGTTGAGTATCTAGGTTAATAAAATTATTAAATTTGTGAATTTTTATCATGTGAGATCAAGATTTACAAAATTCGGCCTAGATTGGGGAAAAACGAATCAATTGGATTAAGTCGAGCTAGTCGACTACATTTTGTAATCCGAGGTAAGTTGTGTGTAAATAATACAACTACGTTGTTATTATATGTGTTGAATTGATATAGCATGAAATGTTTGATGGTGAAAATGAGAATGCATGATGATAAATGAGTTAGTAGAATTCCCGCTTGAACCATTGGAAATAAATCGGATATTCCTACCATGATGTAACACCCCTCACCCGTACCCAACGTCGGGATAGGGTTCGAGTCATTACCAGGACTTTTCATTTTGAAGTGTACCAAATTACGTCACCAAGTTTTACTTAAAATTTAAGCTTTCATCCATGAACACTCGTCCCTTATATAGGCCTTCAGGACCTATAACATATCAAGAGGCAGTGCAGGACAAATACGGGCACGTTCGATTAATCTTGGGCTCCTCAGAAAATTTTCCTTAACAAAAAGTGTCACACGCCCGTGTAGGTGGGCCGTGTGGACTCAAACGCCCGTGTGACTTGGGGCACGTCCAGCCGTGGGTGACACTGACTTATCAACACGGCCCTGGCACATGCCTGTGCTGCTTGCCCGTGGACGACACTGTCATTTTAACACGGCCATGGCGCACGCCCGTGTGGCACACTCGTGTACAAATTTGTGCTAAAATTTTAAGTGCAGGGGACACACGGCCATGGCACACGCCCATGAGAGGGAACCATGTGTCACACACGGCCTAGACACACGCCCATGTGTCCAACCATGTGGACTCTATTAGGCTATTTCCCAAGCCTTTAGTCACCCATTTCTACTACTTGTGCCTAGTGGTTACCAAGTTTGAGAGAAAACATAATTTTACACTTGTAAATAATCTTAATGAAAATAGTTGTATGGAAACCTCATATCATTGGTTTCATACATAAATGGTTATTTCCCCTTTAGTGTTATGGGTTCCCATTTTACTTTAATCCATCCGAAATTGGCTCATTCATGTGACTCATCGCCAATTGATAGCAACCCATCATTTGTAATTAAAAACCATGCATAAAATCGTAGGTCATAGCCTACTTCAATTAAGCCAATTTTCATGGCCATATATAAAGAGATAAACATATTTTTTACATGCCTTCATTTGGAAAATCAAATGACACATATAACAAAATACTCAAAAAAAATACTATACATGCCAATGAACAAAATAAATAGAGTCTTTATACCAAAGCTTGTTTAGTTGATAATATGTTGACTCTCCAATTGTCTTCCAGTCCTTATGAGTCATTGAGCTCTGTGAGACAGGGAAAAAGAGAGGGGTAAGCATTTTCATGCTTAGTAAGCTCGAATAACCGGAAAGTAAACTTACCAAGTAATTAGCATACATCCATATTTAAATCATGAAACCATCAGTTATGAAACGGTTCCCTATCACATGCACTCAATCAATAAGTTAGTTACATATCAAAGCATCATGTAATTTATGTAGATGAGCTCATCATTCATCACCTTATTAACATACATCATATTAATCCCGTTGAGTTTCTAGGAAATATCGATGGAAAACCCATTATCCTTCAATTCTTACGAATGATCATTTCACATATATACACTCCCACGAACCTCACATCTCATGGCAAGATTACCAGTCCAGGCTAAATCCCCCATATCATGAACTCATAACATGATGTCGGGATTACCAGTCTAGGCTAAATCTCTTATAATGACAAACACCCTTAATGAGCTCGGATCTGAATTACCAGTCCAGGCGAAATTCAAACCCTAATCGGATTACCCATCTGGGCTAAATCAATAATGCACACATATTCTTCGATAGGCTTGATCATTCAAGGAACACCCGTCCGGGCTAGATCCTTTTCATACTTGAGATCATAGATTACCCATCCGGGCTAAATCCTTACTGCAACACATGCAAGATCTCAGTTCAAAGGTCAATGAGGATTTTTCCATCGAATTCCCTTTTTTAACCTCAACCGAGACATTTTTCACATGTTATCATCAAATATGCATTTCTATGATATTTCATACCAATAATAAATGCAATCATCATGCATTCATAATTCATTCAATTATACACATTAGGGGTTTACTTCAAGTTATCTGAACTTACCTGGTATTCGTTTTAGAGTTATGTTTCGGTTATTCTGAAACCTTACGTTTACCACGATCGACCTCCAGAATTTGTTCCTCGGGGTCAATATCAACAAAATTAACTCATTAATACACGACAATATGCATTTCAAGTTTAATATCTACCCCGGTCCAAATGACTATTTTGCCCCTAACCTTTCACATTATTACGATTTAGTCCCTAGGCTCGTATAATGAAACACATGCACTTTCTATCTTAACCAAGTCTAGCCGAACACTTTTCCTTCTTATGGTAGCCCACCTTATCCATTACTTTCTCATTTCTACCACACATTTACATCTTTTGCAAAATAGTCCTTATAAGGGTTTTTCATGAAAATCAAATAGCAAAATATGTTTAATACACATTCATCTTTCATATTCCTCCATAATCCATCAAAATACAAGCAACTCTTGCATGGGTAAATTTTTAAACATGAACCCTAGCATGAAATATGGGTAGAAATGGAGAGAGCAAGCTACCGGGATTTCAAAAATAAATAGAGCATGAAAAACGAGGCTTGGGAGCACTTACTATTGAGCTTTGAAAGCTTGGAAGCCATAGCTATGGAGAACCCAAAATTTTCGGATGGATGAAGGAGAAAATGGCTGATTTTGGCTTGATTTTTCCCATTTTAATTCATTATAATGACAAATGACCAAAATGCCCTTATGCCCTTTCTTTAAAATTTCATCGATGCCAGCCCATTTTTGTCCAGAAATTTAGAATTTGGGCAAATTTCTTTCCAAAACCTTCTAATTCATAATCTAAACCAATTTCATACAAATTGCTTCTAGAATCCAAGTTTTGCAATCTATTCAATTTAGTCCCTAATTTCTAATTGGACCCCTTATACTTAGAATTTCTTCATGAAACTTTAACACATGCATATACTCATATTCTAGGCCTCATAATAATCATAAAATAAATGTTTTGATGTCAGATTTGTGGTCCCAAATCCACTATTCTGACTAGGCCTTATTTCGGGATGTTACATTTCTCCCCCCTTAGGGACTTTCATCCTCGAAAGTCTTCCCAGAAAACAGATTCGGATATTGACTTCTTATGGTTTATTCCAGCTCCCATGTAGCCTCTTCTACACCATGTCGATGCCATAGAACTTTTACAAGAGCCACATATTTATTTCTCAATTGTTTAACTTCACAAGCTAATATCTTAACCGGTTCCTCTCCATAAGTCATGTCCGGTCGAATTTCAATCTCAGTTGGCGAAATCACATGAGAGGGGTCTGATCAGTATCTCCTTAACATAGACACATGGAAGACGTCATGAATATTTTCCAGTTCGGGTGGCAACGCCAAACGATAGCCTAATGGTGGATCAGTTTACCTTTCTGACAAAATCTTAATACCTTTTTCCATGGAGATACTTTCAAGAATACTCTATCTCCAACTTGAAACTCAATTTCCTTTCTTTTTAGATCAGTATAAGACTTTTGCCTATCTAATGCCGCTTTTAAACAATCCCGTATCACTTTAACATTTTCTCCAGTTTCTTTAATCAGACAACTCCATGAATCTGATTTTCCTTGAGTTCTGTCCAGTACAACGGAGTTCGACACTTCCTGCCTGATCGCGTGATTCGTACCAAGTAATAAATATTTATAATGAAGATCAAACCTAGACTAACTATTATCACGATGAAAAGGCAAGCGCACCTATCGAACAATAGTATAGAAATGGCAAGACCGGGATATCGTACCCAAGGGAACCAAAAGTACTAGTAATGACTGTCTTTTAATTATCTAGCTTAAAAATAAAAGGGTTTGTTTTAATTAACTAATTAATTAAACTAAGAACGTACAGAGAAAAGAATTGGGGAATTGCTTTTGGGAAAATCGATTGACTTGAGACAATACCTAAGGAAAAATCCACCTAGACTTTACTTGTTATTCTGGCTCCGAACTGGACGATTTATTCATTCAACTTGTTCCGTAGAGATCCCTAAGTTATGTTATTATCCTTATTCAAGACTAATAATGTCTAATCTCTAAATTGAATAACCGAGACTTTTCTCTAATTAACACTCTAGGGTTGCATTAACTCGATCTATGGATCCCATTATTAGATTTCACCCTAATCCGACAAAATCTTGTCATCTTATTTCTAGGCGCGCAATCAACTCCACTTAATTATGACAAAAGTACTCTTAGACAGGGTCATTCCTCCTCTAAATAAGAGCATATCTTAAATCAGTATCCTGGGATATCAAAACAAGAATTAAGAACACATAATTAAGAACAAGTTAAATATTTATCATAGGATTTAGAAAATAATAACAAGATTCGTCTTAGGTTTCATTCCCCTTAGGTATTTAGGGGATTTAGTTCATAACTAAATAAGAAAAAATCTTAGAAGAATAAAGAATAAAAAACATAAAGAAAACCCAAAACACCTAAAGGGAAATTGAGGAAAGATCTTCAGTCTTGACGATGAATTCGGCTTCTAAGATGGATCAATCGGCTTCATTGGAGTAATTCCTTACCCCCTATTCTCCATCTCCCCTTTTCTCCTTTTCTATGGTGTATTTATAGGCTTTGGAATGCCTAGAAGCCCTCAAAAATGGCCTTTTCCGAATCAGACTTAATTTGGGCTCGGCAGGGACATGCCCATGTGCCACGGCCGTATGACGTGATTGCTAGGTAGTGTTCGATCTGTTAAATTACAAACGATCGTGTGGGTCAATGGCTAGGTTGTGTGAATCATGAAAGCCTTGGTCGACACCCTCGAAAGACACGGGCGTGTGAGCTACCCATGTGGCAAGGCTTAGGCCGTGTCATCTTCTCGATTTGGTCCATTTTGTCCCTTTTTAGCTTGTTTTTGGCTCCTTTCACTCTCCTATGTTCTCCTAAGTGTAAAACATGGAATTAAAGCATTAGGAGCATCGAATTCACCAATTCTAATGAGAAATCATCCATAAAATGCATTAAACATGGGGTAAAAATATGTATAATTTACGGTTTATCAAATACCCCGACACTTAAGCATTTGCTTGTCCTCAAGCAAAATTCTCAACTCATAATCAAATAAATATTTCTCAACTTATAATTTCTATTAATAATATCTCAAATTAATCCATAGGTAATCATACATTGAGAATTTAACTAAAATAACATAAAAGTTTCAATCATTCCAAGTTGAGCATTTTATTCCGAAAACATAGGTGTCTTCCCTCATCTAAGTAATTACTTTTAATTCAGAATATCACAGAGTTTTACATCCTCACTAAAGATTCACTCAAATCACTCGAGGTGTTTTAAGGACAATAAAAAAAGCACTCAATAGTCAATAATGGAAAGTCATTACCATAGGCTTGCATGAAAATCAAATCTCCACCACTATAATTTAAGATGATACATCAATCAAAAGGTCTTTAGAGGGTGTAATGAGGCTTGGTTAGGGGGTGTGGTCACAAGCTGAAAGAAAGGGTTAGAATTGAGATTGAATTGAAAAGTTTCCTAACTAGAAAAAGAGTTAATCTTCACTTGAAAACAACAGAGCTTCTCTCAGAATCTGAAATTACAAATATGCATACATAGTTTTTCTTCTTCTTCTTCTTCTTTTTTTAATAACAAGTTAAATAATATAGACTAAATTTATATCAAGAGCAAAACCTAGTTAGGCAATCCATTCAACTCAAATCTCGACAAAAATAGGGATTAATTTAGGGGATTTCAACAATAACAGGTTAAAGGTTAATATTAAGGGTAATATAAGAAATGGTTTGTCAGGCTCAAGGGGGTTTACTAGGGGTTAATCGTGAAGGTAGGCTTTTCATTGCATGAGTGGGTTAATCCTAAGTGCCTTAATCATTTTGATATATCAAATCAAATAGTGTGGTCTCGACATGCATAATCAAGCAAGTTATAGAATAACAGTTCAATACTGACGCACTCAATGAAATAATAAAAGTGAGCATGAAAGGATGAATAGATGCTCAAAAGGCTAAAAAATCTCACAAAATTTATGGCTTTTTGATGTTTAGACTCGTGCATTCCAATTCAAAGTAATACCTAGACTTGGGGAAACAGCCTAAGATTTTGAATTTTGAATTCTTAAAAATCAACTCATCATGCTTAACTCTCTATTGTCTTAAAGTTTAAATAATCAATGCATAAATCCCTATATTTTAATTTAAGATATATCAATCAAAATCATAAATTAATTAAAATTTATCCTAAATATGATATGAGAGTTTTTCAAGAGAACAAGATGATTATTTAGGGATTTTTCTGATAATAAAATAAATACCCCCCCACATTTAAGATGTACATTGCCCTCAATGTACAAAGATAGATATTAGAGCATAAAAAAAATAGGGAGAGAAGTGAAACTTCCTGTATGATGAATACCTCGAACTAGAGTTTTGGAGAGTGATCGGTTCGAGAGTGGATGAGGATACTCCAACGGTCGTAGAGGTTCATTAGGCCATAAGTCCTGTACCAAAAGAATATTATATCTAGTGGCAGCTATGGTCGTGGTCGAGGAGGACATGGCAGTCGTGGAGAACCTTTCTCGGTGGAGGTTTAGTTCCTATGTGATGATGAGCTTAAGAGTTCTATATAACTATGATAAAATCAGGAACTTTTTAGGGGATATTAGGAAGAATAAGTACTCAAAAAGAAATAACCAAAATTTATAATAAAATTCTAAATCTGCTAAAAAAGAAAAAAATAAAAAGTAGTTTGAATAAAAAGTAAAAACATAAAATAATAAAATAAATATTTCTAAACATCTTCATCACTGGATGGTTCGCGAGGTGGGACTGGTGATAAGATGTGGAGATGCTGAAAAATATGCTGTAGAGTAGCATCAATGGTTGACAACATTGATGCTCGAATCGGGTGAGGCGCTCAGAGATGTCAGCATATGAAGTTTCCACATGAACTGGATGAGAGGGTGGTGGTGGATGAGTCGGTGGGTCCTCGTGCTGTAGGGGTACAGCCGTGTGGAGGAAAAATGGAGGGAAAAGAGAGGGGAAAGTGAGTATTAATGCAGGTGGAGTGAAGTTTAGGGTGGTTTAGGGGTTGAGGAAGTGAGAATCTATGGAATGGTGACCGAAATAGGGATTAGAGAGTGGAGAGGGGGAGACTTCAGCTAGGGTTTTGAAAGGAAGAAGAAAATGAACAGTGGTTTGCTTATATAGGAGGAGGCCACACGGCCTAGAGCCACGCCCGTGTACTCTGAAAGTGAGCCTGTGTTTTTCGAATTTTGCAATTTATGTCATGCCCAACTACTATCCCACGCCCGTGTGTCTTGGGTGTGTGTGGCTCACGGCCATATCGCACGGCTGTGCCTAGCTTTGTTCGCTTCTCCCACACCCGTGTGTTAGGGTACCACTCCCGTGTATTGTTGTCCACGTCTTCACAGCACAGGCGTGTCTCCTGCCCGTGTTGAAGAAACAGGATCGAGCTTTGCCCCTGGCACGCCCGTGTTTTTCTATTCCCACGCCCATGTTAACCTATCAAATTCACCCACGGCCATGTCGCACGGCCATGGGGATTTATCGCATCCCGTGTTTTGGGGAAATCGTTAACCCTATTTTCGCACGGCCGTAATGCACAGCCGTGTTTCCCTCCGTGTTGATCACACGGCCTTAAGTACGGCCGTGTTATCGGCCGTATGGTGCTGGGAACTTGTGCTTCGAATACCCTGTTAGTGACCTAAATGTTTAAAACTTGAATTTAAAATCGTTAGTACTCGGGTTGCCTCCTGAGAAGCACTTATTTATAGTATAAGCTCGACTGTTACCTTGTTGGTATATTCAGGGCAGTTTGTGGAGTCGTAGCTCCTCTCCATCGACTTTAAAATTTTCACTATTATAAAGTTTGAGACAGTGTCCATTTACCTTAAAAGTACCGTATGATGGGTGACTTACCTCTATTGTGACATATGGATGAACAGATTGAATTACGAAAGGTCCAGACCATCGTGATTTTAGTTTCCCGGGAAACAATTTGAATTTTGAGTTGTATAATAAGACAAGATCTCCAACTTCAAATTGTTGCCGTTGCTTTAAACGAATGTCATGGCGCCGCTTTGTTGCTTCCTTGTATAGGCGTGAATTTTTGTATGCATTGGCTCGCCATTCATCTAGCTCTTTCAGTTGCATCAACCTATTTTTTCCTGCAAGTTAGGGATCAAGATTTAGAAATTTAGTAGCCCAAAAAGCTTTATGCTCTAGTTCGAATGGTATATGACAACTTTTTCTATAAACAAGTCTGTAAGGTGATGTCCCTATAGGAGTTTTAAAAGCAATTCTGTAAGCCCATAAGGCATCGTCTACTTTTGTTGCCTAGTCTTTTCTGTTTGATTCTACTATTTTTTCAAGGACCCGTTTGAGTTATCGATTTGCTACTTCAACTTGTCCATTAGTTTGAGGATGGTAAGGGGTGGTTGTTCTATGATGAACTCCGTATTTCTTAAGGGTTTTTTCAAATTGGGTATTACAAAAATGAGTGCCCCTATCACTGATAATTGCTCTAGGTGTTCCGAATCTCGAGAAGAGTTTTTTAAGGAAACGTACTACCACTCTAGCGTCATTAGTAGGTAGAGCTTGGGCTTCTACCCATTTGGACATGTAGTCAACTGCTACTAAGATGTATTTATTTCCGAATGAATTGGGGAATGTGCCCATGAAATCGATACCCCAAACATCAAATATTTCACAAGAAATCATATAGTTTTGAGTCATTCCATCACGTTTAGATATGTTACCTGTCTGTTGGCATTTGTTGCATAAAGTAACATACCTGATAGTGTCTTTGAATAACGAAGGCCAATAAAAACTTGATTCAAGTATTTTGTGTGCGGTCTTAGTGCCATTATAGTGTCCTCCAGTTGGCCCTAAAAGGCAATGTTTCACTATTTTTGATATTTTTGA
This sequence comes from Gossypium hirsutum, assembly GCF_007990345.1. Classification (NCBI taxonomy): domain Eukaryota; kingdom Viridiplantae; phylum Streptophyta; class Magnoliopsida; order Malvales; family Malvaceae; genus Gossypium; species Gossypium hirsutum. Next base: position 48,983,522 of record NC_053427.1, read on the forward strand.
TCCTGTAACGCATCTTCTGATGACTTGATCTGTACATCTGTGAAATAGAAATGGATCGTCCCAAAAGTAGTTTTTCACATCATTAAGGAATCGCTTCTTTTGCTGGTGTGTTAACCCTTTTGGGATAATGTTAGCAACTAAAAAATTTGCGATGTCTGCAAACCAAGGTACCTCGGAGTCAGATATAGCAAAAAATTGTTCTTCAGGGAACGAATCATTTATCTCCACGTCATCTAGTTCTCTGGTATTGGATTTCTCGAGCCTAGACAGATGATCAGCCGCGAGATTTTCAGCTCCTTTATTGTCCTAAATTTTCAAGTCGAATTCCTGCAATAGAAGAATCTATCGAATGAGTCGAGGTTTTGCATCGATTTTAGTTAAAAGGTACCGAAGGGTGGAATGGTCAGTGTAAACAACAACTTTAGACAATATGAGATATGATCGAAATTTATCAAATGCAAAAACCATAGCTAACAACTCTTTTTCCGTAGTAGTATAGTTTTCTTGTGCAGCCGTTAAAGTTTTACTGGCGTAATAGATAGGTTGAAAATGCTTGTCTCTTCGTTGTCCAATACTGCACCTACTGCAAAATCACTCGCATCACACATTAGTTCAAATGACAAGTTCCAATCAGGTGCAGTTATGATTGGAGCATTAATTAATTTATCCTTTAAAGTATTAAATGCTTCTAAATATTCCTGATCGAAGTTAAAAGGTATATATTTTTCTAGTAATTTAGTCAAAGGCTTAGCTATTTTAGAAAAATCCTTAATAAATCTTCTATAAAAACCAGCATGTCCTAAAAAGCTTCTAATAGCCTTAACTGAACTAGGGGGTGGTAATTTTTCGATTGTTTCTATTTTAGATTTATCCACCTCAATCCCTTTACTAAAAATTTTATGCCCTAATACAATACCGTCTTAAACCATGAAGTGACATTTCTCCCAGTTAAGCACAAGGTTTGTTTCCTCACATCTTATTAGAACTCGTTTTAAATTTTGAAGGCAGAGATGGAAAGAGTTACCGAATACCGAAAAATTATCCATGAAGACTTCCATGATATCTTCCACGAGTTTGTCAAATATGGCTATCATATAGCGCTGAAAAGTGGCAGTAGCATTACATAATCCAAAAGGCATTCTATGATAAGCAAACATACCATATAGGCATGTGAATGTCGTCTTTTCTTGATCTTCAGGAGCTATTAGGATTTGGAAGTAACCGGAGAGTCTGTCTAGAAAGCAGTATACCTATGTCCAGATAATCTTTCCAACATTTGGTCAATGAATGATAAGGGGAAGTGATTTTTTCTTGTGGCATCGTTCAGTTTCCTGTAGTCTATGTAAACTCTCCACCCTGTAACTGTTCTTCTTGAGATTAATTCATTCTTCTCATTGGTCACGACTGTCATTCCTCCTTTCTTGGGGACAACCTGCACTGGACTTACCCAAGAACTGTCAGAAATAGGATAAATAATTCCAGCATCTAGAAGTTTAATTACCTCGATTTTTACAACTTCCTTCATGTTGGGGTTCAGACGTCTTTGAGCTTGCATACACGGTTTGTATTCATCTTCCATCAAAATTTTGTGGGTGCAGAAAGAAGGGATGATTCCTTTAATGTCAGAAATTTTCCACGCTATGGCATTCTTATGTTCTTTTAATGCTTGGATTAATTCCTCTTTCTCTTTGGGTTGCAAATTAGAAGCAATAATAACTGGTAATGTAGAATTATTTCCAAGAAATGCGTATTCTAAATGGTTTGGTAATTGTTTAAGTTCCAGTTTGGGAGGCTCCTCAATAGAGGGTTGACAATGCTCTAGAATAACGTATTTTTATGTATTAATCATGTGTTTATTTTGGACTTGATCCTACTAATTTGAGCTATTTATGTCTTTTTATCGATTAGGGACTGATTTGGAGGCAAAAGCAAAATTAAGGGACAAAAGTGCGAATTTGGAGACACAATGGGCTGATATGCGACACAAGAAAAGGATTGTGCCAAAAGTGCGAGCATGGAAGATACAAGGACTAAAATTGCAAAAATAAGAGATTTTATTTTATAAGACTCCATTTTATTTATATTAGGATATTTAATATTAAGATAATTATTAGGATTATTTAATTTTAGGATTTTTTTAATTATCTTTATTTATCTTTAATTAAATGTATTTATCTTTTCAGAATTTAAGTTAAATTAGAATATCGCCCTAGCACTATAAATAGGGGGTGAAGTGACTCTATTTAGGGTGTTCATCTTTTTCTATAGACACTCTCCCCCTGAAAGTCTAGGCTTTTGTTTCTTCATATTTTCTTTCAATAAAATTCCTTTTTCCATTTTTGTATTTATTTTCTTTTCCATCATTATCATGAGCCACTAAAACCTATCTAGCCTAAAGTTGTCAATATTCCCCAAAAAGGGTTCTTGAGGCCTAGAATTTGTACTTAGCCTTCTTGCCAAGTATTCATCGTTTCTCCGCACTACGGGCTGATGCTTTCGTCTATGGCCCTTAAGAAGTAAGCTTTTCAGCAGATGCAAAGGTGACCGCTTTGTATATTTTGGAAGGATTGTACAGTCGGTTCGTTAACTTACTGCGTCAGAGGTTGGCGAGCCAAAGAGACAAAATGGCGTGGGATTCACCATTGAGAAGCGTTGATCTAGCATAGGTTATTGGCTAGAGTCAGCTTCCCTAAAAATTGTAAGTCTAATCTTTGGAGCTGGTGGTCGTAGGTGCCCTCTTCCACTATAACTGGCTTACTTGAGTTGAGAATGGTTATTTAACAGCCTAAGATTGAACCCAAGGTGGAATGAGACAACTGGAGGCTGGAATCTACCAATAAGAATTTCTTTCCTTTAAGTTTCTTTATTATTTTTATTATTTTGGTAATCACAATTTCAGTCAACTTTAGATTTTGTTTTTCATTTTTTTCCAAATCAAATCTTTAATTCTGTTATTTTTATTTTTTCTCTCACTCAGGTTTTCTTGGGCACAATTTTGCCCAGGATTTTGAGAAACAAGCATTCGTATAATCCCATCCCTAAGGATTCGACCCTATTTCCCCTTTACTGTTCTTTTTCATTAATTTGTAGGGAATAGGATATTTTTGGTGCTCTCAATGACACATCAAATTTTGGCATCGTTGTCGGGGATCGGTAACGTACTAATCTTGTTTTTTTGTTTCTTATGACTAGATCTGCTCCAGGAACTCTTGCATTTGATTCGGAGATTGAAAAGACTGCAAGAGCTAATCACAAGGAAACAAAGCTAAAGAAAAAGCAATCAGCGGTGGTTGGGACTCAAAGCAATCCACCGCTAGGAATCAGAATCGACGACGAAGCAGAGTCTAGGGTTAACGAAAACCCTACTCAAACTTTTGAAGGTGAAAAATTAGAATTCGATTCCCCAGAAGAAGTGCTTAGCACTAGGGTTGACGTAAACCCTGTTTTAGCACCTCAACCTATGGCTCAGACAATTCGGCAATTAGCCAAAGCGCCGAAGGAACAACCACCACTATGCATCACATATCCTACTATGGATACTGATTTCGAGCTAAAATCAGGATTGATTCAGCTACTGTCAACTTTCCCTGGGTTACAAAATGAAAAACCCCCACAAGCATTTAAAAGAATTCCATATGGTTTGTTTGAGTATGAAACCTCAGGGGGTAACTGAGGATCAAATTAAATTGCGCGCTTTTCCTTTTTCCCTAGTAGATTCAGCTAGGGAATGGTTATTTTATTTACCTCTTGGATCCATTACAACTTGGGCTAATCTATCTCGCTTCTTTCTTAACAGGTTTTTCCCTGCATCACGAGCGGCTGAGTTAAGAAGGGAGATCGTGGGAATAAGGCAAAAAGAGGCAGAATCTCTGTACGACTATTGGGAATGATTTAAGAAGTTGTGTGCGAGTTGCCCACAACATGGTATAACAGAGCAATCTCTCCTCCAATACTATGATGAAGGCCTGAAACCCATGGACATGAATATGGTAGACGCCGCTAGTGGAGGAGCATTGGTCAACATGACTCCCCAACAAGTAAGAGACTTGATCTCCACAATGGCGGCAAATTTTCAGCAATTTCGAGCTAATCCTGAACCGCCTAGAAGGGTTCACCAGCTAAGTAATTCTACCTTTGAGGATAGACTTGATAGACTTACTAATATTGTGAATTCTCTTGTAGCAGAAAAAGCAAAACCAGCCCCAGTATACGGAATATATGCTACACCTGAACATACGACTGATGCGTTCCCCAGTCTGTGTGACAATACTATAGCCCATTTAGATGTTGTGGGAAATTTTCTTGGGCCACCACAAAGGCGATACGACCCTTACGCCAATACCTACAACCCAGGATGGAGGGACCACCCTAACTTTTGTTATAGGGCTAATCCACGATATAACCAGCCACACCAAAATCGGGTCCCACAACAGCCACAAGATTCAGGTAATTCTCTGGAAACTTTGGTCAATAAATTAGCAGCTAATGTCCTTGATTTTCAACAGCAAACTCTTAATTTCCAAAAAAGAAACGAAGGCATCTATAAGAGAATTGACCACGTCAATTGAAAAATTGAGTTCTCAAGGGAAGCTGCCATCGCAAACAGAATCAAACCCGAGACAGAATGCAAATACAGTAATGTTGCAAAGTGGAAAGGTGCTGGAACCAATTCCTGGCAAGAATCTTGGCCAATAAATTGCCTAGGAAACTCCAAAAAATGACGAACAGATCCGAGCGAAACCCCCACTGCCAAAAATCCAACCTCCATTTCCAGGACGACTAAACCAGTGTCGGAAAGATAAGGAAGACAAAGAAATCTTAGAAACATTCAGAAATGTCGAGATCAACATACCACTATTGGATGCCATCAGACAGATTCTAAGGTATGCCAAATTCCTTAAAGAGCTTTGCACCAACAAACAAAAGTTAACAGGCAATGAAAAGGTAAGTCTTGGTGAAAATGTTTTCGTAGTGCTATAGTGGAAAATGCCAGCGAAATGTAAAGATAGGGGCATGTTTGCAATACCTTGCAAAATAGGCCATTTAGGAATTAAGAAGGCTATGTGAGATATAGGGGCCTCCATAAACGTCATGCCTCTTTTCGTTTATGAATCACTTAACGTGGGCTTTTTGACAAAGACAGGTGTTATCATTCAGTTGGCAGACAGGTCCATTGTGCATCCCGAAGGAGTCCCCGAGGACGTATTAGTCAAAGTTAATAGCCTTACCTTCCCTGCAGATTTTTATGTGATAAAAATGAAGGAGGATAACACTCTTGGGTCTTTAGACATCTTGTTGGGGCGACCTTTCCTTAGTACTGCGAATACTAAGATTGACGTACGAAGCGGAACCCTCACGATGGAGTTTGACGGGGAGATCGTGAATTTTAACGTTTATGGCACTATTAGTCACCCAAGTGAAGTCTTGAACGTAAACCGTGTCGACATAATTGACTCATCAGTAGAAAAAGCTTTTGAGTCATCTTATAGAGATAAATCTAAAATGATGTTTGGTGATTTTGAATCTGTTAATAAATTATTGGCTCCCATGAATACTAAACTTCTACCTTCTATTGTGCAGGCACCAGATCTGAAATTAAAACCACTTCCCGAACGTCTCAAATTCAAATTTTTGGAGAATGATGAGACCATTGCCGACTTAAAAGGGATCAACCCCTTAAAGGAAAATACGGAACCAAAGAAAGAGGCGCAAGGACGATTAAACCCAAATATGGTGGACGTGTTAAAAAATGAGAATTTCCAAGCTCATAAGAACGAAAGAATTCAGTTGGAACAGCCTCAATACTAATTGGGGCGTCAAGCTAAAGACGTTAAACAAGCGCTTGTTGGGAGGCAACCCAATTTTTATTTTTATTTTATTTATTTTATCTTATTATTTTATTATTTATTATTTTCAGATATTAATAAAATTCCCTTATTTTGTCTAGGTAAACCGAAACAACAATAGGGAGAACCCTTACCATAATGCGCGAACGACAGTAACTACACGGGGAGTTCTTCTAAACTTTTCTTCTACCTATTTATTTATTTATTCCACATTAAGGACTATGTGGTTTAAGTAGGAGGGAGGCATTCCTTATTATTTCTGTCGTTTTAGTTGTTGAATATTTGTTGTCGCTGCTGATTCGGTTGTTGCTGCCCATATAATTTTTTTTAAGAATATTTTGCCTCTTTTCATGCCTAAGAATTTGACCACGACTTGCCCATGGTTTGACCCACATGCACGACTCTTATCTACTGAGTTAATTATGATTTTGCTTGATAGATTTCATCTCCACTGTTTTATTTCTTTTAGTTTAAATAATTATAATTAATGAAGTTAACCCTATCTTGATTTTGGTAAATTTGATTAAGTCTAAATACAAGAAGACACTTAATATAATTGCATGCTTAAAATATTTTCATGACTATTAAGGTGATTACTGAAACTTATTTTTGACACTTGATTGTTTTTCCTAAGTCCTCAAAAATTAAAATTTCATTTAATAATAATGTTTCCGTGGTTATGAGTGCAGCTTAAGACGTGACTAGCTGAGTAACCGGGGTAGGGTGCTTGGGTTGTCATCCTATTTCACGTCAAAAGGTTGTGTGACGTGTTAGGTAAAACTCTGATAACCGGAATTAATTTATAAGAATGTGTTGGGCTGAGTAACCAGGGTGAGGTGCTTGGCTGTCATCTCTCTTCGCGTCAAAAGGTTCGATATGTTCTTAGGAAAAATAAAAATTGGGAATGTGTTGGGCTGAGTAACCGAGGTGGGGTGCTTGGCTGTCATCTCTCTTCGCGTCAAAAGGTTCAATATTTTTCCTAAGTAAAAGTAAATAAATAAAGTTGAAATTAAAGTAAAAAAAGAGAAAAAAAAACAATAAATAAATATGCATTAATAAAATTGGGGATTAAAGGGAGAAATAAATAAGGTGTCTTGATAGGTTTGGTAATTACCTAATTTTCATGAAATAATCCAAGTCGATCTTAATTTTTTTTGTGTTAATTGGAATACTTTTTGAATTTTACTTAAAGCAAGCTAAGGGTTCTCTTTGTTTTCATATGCATTTTGACTAATTTTTATAAAACTTTGGAGTAGTATTTCTTTCATGGCAGGATTTAATTTTCACAGTAGACAAGAACCATACTTGAGGGCAAGCATGGGCTAAATAGGGGGAATTTGATAATGCTCTTGAATAACGTATTTTTATGTATTAATCATGTGTTTATTTTGGACTTGATCCTACTAATTTGAGCTATTTATGTCTTTTTATCGATTAGGGACTGATTTAGAGGCCAAAACAAAATTAAGGGACAAAAGTGCGAATTTGGAGACACAATGGGCTGATATGCGACACAGGAAAAAGATTGTGCCAAAAGTGCAAGCATGGAAGATACAAGGACTAAAAATGAAAAAACAAGAGATTTTATTTTATAAGACTCCATTTTATTTATATTAGGATAATTAATATTAAGATAATTATTAGGATTATTTAATTTTAGGATTTTATTTTAATTATCTTTAATTATCTTTAATTAAATGTATTTATCTTTTCAGAATTTAAGTTAAATTAGACTATCGCCCTAGCACTATAAATAGGGGGTGAAGTGACTCTATTTAGGGTGTTCATCTTTTTCTGTAAACACTCTCCCCCTGAAAGTCTAGGCTTTTGTTTCTTCATATTTTCTTTCAATAAAATTCCCTTTTCCATTTTTGTATTTATTTTCTTTTCCACCATTATCATGAGCCACTAAAACCTATCTAGCCGAAAGTTGTCAATATTTCCCAAAAAGGGTTCTTGAGGCCTAGAATCCGTACTTAGCCTTCTCGCCAAATATTCATCGTTTCTCCGCACTATAGGTGACGCTTCCGTCCATGGCCCTTAAGAAGTAAGCTTTTCAGCATATGCAAAGGTGACCGCTTTGTATGTTTTGGAAGGATTGCACAGTCGGTTCGTTAACTTACTGCATCAGAGGTTGGCGAGCCAAAAAGACAAAATGGCATGGGATTCACCATTGAGAAGTATTGATCTAGCATAGGTTACTGGCTAGAGTCAAGTTCCTTAAAAATCGTAAGTCTAATCTTTGGAGCTGATGATCGTAGGCGTCCTCTTCTACTATAACTGGCTTACTTGAGTTGAGAAGGGTTATTTAAAAGCTGAGGATTGAACCCAAGGCGGAATGAGACAACTAGAGGCTGGAATCTACCAATAAGAATTTCTTTTCCTTTAACTCTCTTTATTATTTTTATTATTGTTGTAATCATAATTTCAGTCAACTTTAGATTCTGTTTTTCATTTTTTTCCAAATCAAATCTTTAATTCTGTTATTTTTATTTTTTTTGTCACACAAGTTTTCTTGGGCACGATTCTACCCAGGATTTTGAGAAACAAGCATTCGTATAATTCGGTCCCTGAGGATTCGACCCTACTTCCCATTTACTGTTCTTTTTCATTATTTTGTAGGGAATAAGATATTTTTGGTGCTCTCAACGATGCATCAAGGGTTTTTGTTTAAGTTCATCGTTTATCTTGATACCCTCATATTCTAGTTGTCTTGACGATGGTCATTAGGTTCCTCACATGTCTCCTCATCTTGAGCTGGATATGGTTCCGTCGTCTCCTCTTGTACAATTTCCTGAAAAGAGTCTTGAGTAATATGATCAATATAGTCAATGAAATAACATGAATCATCATGTTCCCTAGAGAATCGCATAGCATTGTAAATTTTAAAGATTATCTCCTCGTCACCTACTCTAAGTACCAATTTACCATCACCCACTTCAATTACCGCTCTAGCAGTGGCTAGGAATGGGCGTCCTAAAATTAAGGGTACTTCCACATCTTCATCCATGTCAAGCACAACAAAATCAATAGGGAATATAAATTTATCTACTTTTACGAGTACGTCTTTTATAATACCCCTAGGATATTTAACAGATCTATCGGCTAATGGAATACTCATCCTAGTAGGTTTAGGTTCCCCAAGACCAAGTTGTTTGAACATTTTATATGGCATCAAATTAATACTGGTGCCTAAATCAGCTAGTGCTTTTTCAACATTCAGATTACCAATTAAGCAAGGGATAGTAAAACTTCCTGGATCTTTTAGTTTGGTTGGCAGCTTGTTTTGGAGTATGGCAGAGCATTCCTCGTTGAGTTCTACTGTAGATAAGTCCTCGAACTTCCTTTGTTTGTTAGAAGCTCCTTCAAAAATTTTGCGTAGGTAGGCATCTGTGAGATGGCTTCAACAAAAGGTAAGTTGATATGTAATTGATTAAAAAGTTCAAGAAACTTACCAAATTGTGCATCAATCCAATCTTTTTTTAATTTTGCTAGATATGGGACTGGTGGTGTATATTCCTCCGGCACTAGTTTGTCACTATTTTCGGGTTTTTCTTCCCTCCTTTCGCTTTCCACGGTTTTTTGTGCTAACTTCTTTTCAGATTCCGCTAGTATTATCTCACTCCTTAGTGTAACTACTTTGACATGCTCTCTTGATTTGGTATTACGAAGTAAATTTTCTAGTGGTCTTTCCGAGATTAGTTTAGAAAGCTAGCTTATTTGAGTTTCGAGTCCTTGGATCGATGCTTGTTGATTCTTAAGTGCTGTCTCGGTGTTCTGAAAACAAGTTTCTGACACTAATATGAACTTTGAGAGCATCTCCTCAAGGTTTGGTTTCTTTTCCTGTTGGTAGGGTGGTTGTTGGTAGCCCGGAGGATGTTGTGGCTTTAGATTCCCTTGACCACCCCAAGAGAAATTTGGGTGGTTCCTCCAACCTGCATTATAAGTATTACTGTATGGGTTATTTTGAGATCGAAAGTTATTGTTACCCATATAGTTGACTTGTTCCTCTTCGGCTGTGGGATTGAAGGATTGATATTCTATATGCACACCTCCTCCATTTGAGTCACACCTCATTACTGGATGTACCTGCGTAGAGCCAAGTAAACCATCAATTTTTTTATTGAGAAGCTCTACCTGATTTGACAGCATAGTAACTGAGTCGACGTTATAAACACATGCTGTTTTGACAGCATTGTCCTCATAACTTTCCACTGATAGTTATTCAGTGACATATCCTCTATAAACTCATAAGCATCTTCCAGTGTTTTATTGTTGATGGTTTCGCCAGCAGCCGTGTCAACCATTTTTCGAGTCGAGGGATTCAGACAATTGTGGAATGTTTGTACTTGAAGCCAAAGCGGTAACCCATGGTAAGGGAACCTTCATAGTAAGTCCTTGTATCTCTCCCATGCATCGTAAATTGTTTCTAAATCCATCTGCACAAAGAAGAGATATCATTACGTAATTTAACTGTTTTAGCCGGAGGAAAGTATTTTAGTAAAAAAATTTCGATCATTTGTTCCTAAGTAGTGATAGAACCTCGTGGTAACGAGTTCAACCACTGTTTAGCTTTGTTCCTTAATGAAAAAGGAATTAACCGAAGACGAATGGCATCATCAGAAATGCCATTGATTTTAAATGTATCGCAAAATTCCAGAAAGTTTGCTAAGTGAACGTTGGGATCTTCATCCTGCAAACCATCAAACTGAACTAACTGTTGTATCATTTGAATTGTGTTAGGTTTTAGTTCAAAAGTATTTGCAGCTACAGCCGATCTAACTATGCTAGACTCAGTTCCTATTAAAGAAGGTTTAGTATAATCATACATAGTGTGTGGAGCAGGATTTTGATTAGCCGCAATTGCAAGAGGTAGCTGATTGCGTTAGTTTTCAGCCATCTCTTCGATTGGGGGTTGAGTATTGTCTTCTTGCTTGTTCTCCGTGTATCTTAAACTGCACCTTATTTCTCTTTGATTTCTGTGAACTGTACGATCGATTTCTTCGTCAAAAAGTAATGGTCCCGATGGGTTTCTTCTAGTCATAAACTATAAAAACCTACCAAGAGAAAGAAAAAAATAAATTAATAAATAATAATAATAATGAAATAAAATTAAATTGCAAGAAAAAATAAATGGCGAAAGTAATAAAAATTAAGCGTTCCTAATATTTTAGTTCCCCAGCAACGGCGCCAAAAACTTGATCGCGTGATTCGTAACAAGTAATTAATATTTATAATGAAGATCAAACCTAGACTAACTATTATCACGACGAAAAGGCAAGCGCACCTATCTAACAATAGTATAGAAATGACAAGACCGGGATATCGTACCCAAGGGAACTAAAAGTACTAGTAATGACTGTCTTTTTATTATCTAGCCTAAGAATAAAAGGGCTTGTTTTAATTAACTAATTATTTAAACTAAGAACGCACAGAGAAAAGAATTGGGGAATTGCTTTTGGGAAAATCGATTGACTTGAACAATACCTAAGGAAAAATCTACCTAGACTTTACTTATTATTCTGGCTCCGAACCAGACAATTTATTCATTCAACTTGTTCCATAGAGATCCCTAAGTTATGTTATTATCTCTGTTCAAGAATAATAACGTCTAATCCCTAAAACGAATAACCGAGACTTTTCTCTAATTAACACTCTAAGGTTGCATTAACTCGATCTATGGATCCTCTTATTAGGTTTCACCCTAATCTGGCAAAATCTTGTCACCCTATTTCTAGGCGCGTAATCAACTCCGCTTAATTATGACAAAAGTACTCTTAGACAGGGTCTATTCCTCCTCTGAATAAGAGCATGTATTAAATCAGTATCTTGGGATATCAAAAAAAGAATTAAGAACACATAATTAAGAACAAGTTAAATATTTATCATAGGATTTAGAAAATAATAACAAGATTCATCTTAGGTTTCATTCCCCTTAGGTATTTAGGGGATTTAGTTCATAAATAAATAACAAAACATATTAGAAGAATAAAGAATACAAAATATAAAGAAAACCCAAAAATCCTAAAGGGAAATTGAGGAGAGATCTTCAGTCTTGATAATGAATCTGGCTTCTAAGATAGATCAATCGACTTCCTTGGAGTAATTCCTTACCCCCTATTCTCCGTGTCCCTTTTTCTCCTCTTCTAGGGTGTATTTATAGGCTTTGGAATGCCTAGAAGCCCTCAAAAATGACTTTTTCCGAATCAGACTTAATTTGGGCTCGGCAGGGAGACGCTCGTGTGCCACGGCCGTGTGACATGATTGCCAGGCCGTGTTCGATCCATTAAATTGCACACAGCCGTGTGAATCGTGAAAGCCTTGGTCGACACCCTCGAAAGACACGGGCGTGTGGGCTACCCGTGCGGTAAGGCTTAGGCCGTGTCATCTTCTCGATTTGGTCTATTTTGTCCCTTTTTGGCTCGTTTTTGGCTCCATTCGCTCTCGTACGCTCTCCTAAGTGTAAAACATGGAATTAAATCATTAGGAGCATCGAATTCACCAATTCTAATGAGAAATCATCCATAAAATGAATTAAACATGGGGTAAAAATATGTATAATTTACAGTTTATTACTGCCATACAAGGCCTCATAAGCGCTATCATCAAACTTGTTTGGAAACTGCTGTTGTAGGCAAATTCTACCAATGGTAGGAATTTTTCCCAGCTACCCTGAAATTCGAGGATACAACAATGTAACATGTCCTCGAGAATCTGAATCTTCTGCTCAGACTTACCATCGGTCTGAGGGTGAAAAGCTGTGCTAAAGCTTAACTTTGTACCCAAGGCTTCTTGTAAAATTTTCCAAAATCTCAAAGTGAACCTCGGGTGTTTGTCTGAAATAATCGATAGTGGTACTCCATGTAATGTTACTATCTCAGAAATGTACAAACCGACCAATCTATCAAGGGAATAATCCGTCCTTACCGGGATAAAATGAGCCGACTTTGTCAATTTGTCCACTATAACCCATATGGCATCTTTCTTTTTCGGAGTCAATGGTAATCCTATCACGAAATCCATGGTAACTCTGTCCCACTTCCATTTGGGAACCATAATAGGCTGTAACAAACCTGAAGGCAATTGATGTTCAACTTTAACTTGCTGACATACCAGGCATTTCGATACAAATTCAGAAATATCTCTTTTCATGTCGTTCCACTAGTACATCTTCTTTAAATTGTTGTACATCTTGGTACCTCCCGGGTGAAGAGACAGACGATTGTTATGTGCTTCTTGCAAAATCTTCCGAATAAGTTCATTGTCCTTGGGTACACAAACCCTATCTCTGAACATCAAACATCCATTAAGACTAATTCAGAAATCTGACTCAACACCAAACTCACATTGAGCTCTTTTTACTTGCAAGTCATCATCATTAAACAGAGCATCATGAATTTCCTGCAGAAATGTTGGCCTAGCCTCTAGCTCGGCCAAAACTGAACCATCATCAAGAAATGTCAAACGAGTATCCATGGCTCTCAAAGTATACAGTGATTTTCTACTCAATGCATCAGGGACCACATTCGCCTTTCCCGGGTGATAGTCTATAATCAGATCATAATCCTTAATTAATTCTAACCATCTCCGCTGTCTCAAATTTAATTCTTTCTGAGTCATCAAATATTTCAAACTTTTGTGGTCCGTGAATATACGGCAAGTCTTGCCATACAAATAATGCCTTCAAATTTTCAAAGCAAAAAGAATAGCAGCAAGCTCTAGGTCGTGGGTTGGATAATTCTTCTCGTGACACTTCAATTGCCGTGAAGCGTAGGCTATCACCTTGCCATCTTGCATAAGTACACAACCCAATCCATTTAAGGATGCATCATTGTAGACCACAAACTCTTTTCCCGGTTCAGGTAGCACTAAAACAAGAGCTTCGGTCAGCAATGTCTTTAACTTCTCAAAACTTTGCTGACACTTCTCAGTCCATTCAAACTTAATGTCTTTCTGTAGAAACTTCGTTATCGGAGTCGCTATCATGGAAAATCCTTTTACAAACCTTCACTAGTAATCGGCCAAGCCCAAAAAGCTTCTAACCTCGATTACATTCTTAGGCGATTTTCATTCAACAATTGCAGAAATCATACTTGGAACAACTCGGATGCCTTCACCCGAAACTATATGACCCAAAAATCCAACTTCCTGGAGCCAAAACTCACTCTTGCTAAACTTAGCATACAGTTGCTTTTCCCGCAAGGTCTGCAACACAATTCTCAGGTGCTTCGTATGCTTTATCTCATCTTTAGAATAGATCAAAATGTCGTCAATAAACACAACGACAAACTTATCCAAATATGGCCAAAAGATTCTATTCATTAGATCTATAAATACAGCCGGTGTATCCCTCAGCCCAAACGACATGACAAGAAATTCATAATGGCCATACCTCGTTCTGAAAGCTGTCTTGGGTACATCCGAGTCTTTAAGTCACAGTTGATAATAGCCAGACTTTAAGTCTATCTTAGAGAATATGGTGGCTCCTCTCAACTGGTCAAACAAATCATCGATCCTTGGCAAGGGATATTTATTCTTGATAGTCACCTTGTTTAGTTACCGATAATTGATACATAGCCTCATCGAACCATCTTTCTTTTTTACGAACAATACGGGGGCACCTCAAGATGAAAAACTCGGCCTAGCGAATCCTTTATCCGTCAGCTCTTACAACTGTGCTTTTAACTCCTTCAGCTCAGTAGGTGTCATTCTATACGGGGCAATAGAAATGGGAGTCGTCCCTGGCACCAATTCAATACCGAACTCTATCTCCCTTTCAGGAGGTAATCCGGGTAATTCCTCGGAAACACATCTAGGTATTCACATACTATCGGCACAGACTCAATCTTCAGCTCTGTTTCCTTAATGTTCAGTACAAATGCAAGGTAGGCTTCATATCCTTTCCTCATATATCTTTGGGCAACCATTGCCGTGATTACCACCGGCAACGAACCCAATTTTCTTGATTCAACCTGTAGAGTCTTACCATCCTGGCATTTCAACTTAATGTACTTACTACCATAATTCACTGTTACATCATGAAGGGCTAACCAATCCATACCAAGTATTACATCAAATTCATCAAATGGTAACAATATAAGGTTAGCCGGGAAATAACAACCTTGAATCATTAAAGGACAATTCTTACAGATTTTACCAACTAGAACCGACTTACCTAGTGGGTTCGACACTCTAATAATATCTTCCGTATGTTCAACAGGTATGTTCATACGAGGCGCCAATCTCATGTAGATATATGAATGCGTCGACCCCGGATCAATTAAAGCAACAACACTTATATTAAAAAGAGAGAAGGTACACGTAATAACATTAGGAGCAGCAGCTTCCTCTCGGACACGTATCACATACGTTCTTTCCGGGGCTCGAAATTTTATTTTGCAGCATCTTTAGTCACGACTCGACTGCCACTAGCACTCCCAGGGTATCTCGAAGGTTTACCTCGTAGAATGGGAGCATTCAAATTCAGAGCTATTTCCTCGTCTTTTTCAACTCGTTTCGGGTAGTCTCTGAGAAAATGATCAAGAGAACCACATCTGAAACATGAGCCACTTTTCATTCGGCACTCTCCGAAGTGAAATTTGTTGCTGCTCTTACACTTCAGTTTTTGATCATCTACACTCTCCACACTAGTCACCATCGGGGAGGAAGACTTTTGACCTCGTCGCTTAGAGCTTCTTGATCTACCCAAATATCCCACTGACGAAGTAGAGCGTTCATGTTGGCTTCTGGCTTTCTTCATGGAGAACGAGAGTGTTTTACCGATAGGCCTCTTGCTCACAACTCAAGCATCTCTTTTAGCTTGTTTTCTTTCATTATTAAGTTCGTCGGCCTTTTTGGCTTGATCGGCCAATGCGGCAAACTCCCGTATTTCCAAGATTCCAATCAACAATTTGATGTCCTCATTCAGGCCTTCCTCGAAGCATTTACACATTTCTGATTCAGTTTGGACCCTTTCAATTGCGTACTGACTTAGTCGTGAGAACTCTCTCTCGTATTCCGCTACAGTCTTGTTACCTTGTTTGAGTTCCAGGAACTCTTTTCGCTTCGAGTCCAAAAATCGTTGGCTAATATATTTCTTCCTAAACTCTGATTGGAAGAAATCCCAAGTAATATTCTCTTTTGGCACTATCGAGGATACGATTTTCCCCCAATTGTATGCAGTGTTCTTCAAAAGGGACATAGCACACTTCAAACATTCCTCGGGTGTACCTGACAAATCATCTAGCACCAGTGTAGTATTCTTGAGCCAGAGCTCGGCTCTTTCAGCGTCATCATCAACTTTAGCTCTGAATTCCTCAGCCCCATACTTTCTGAGCTTATCTACTGGGGCTATACCAATTCTCACTGGTGCAATACCTCGTGGCACATCCTCATCTGGTTGGTTCGGGGGCAGGGGTGGTCTTGGTATATTGAGGCGATTTCTTAGATAATCCCCAAACCATTCATCCATCTTATCAAAAAAGGTAGCTCGGGCCTCTTCTCGGCCTTCTGACATCAGCCTTCTACTACTACTAGATACAGCTCGCTGTACGGAAGCTGGTACATGGCTCTCGGCTCCTTCAGACTCATCTTGTGCTCGATTGGAAGACATTTACTATATTCAAAACAATTCAAACAATTAGGAGATGACACACTATCAACATTCAAATAATGGCATGTATAGAGAACTTTAAAATCCTCTACGGTAGTCCTAGAACCGACTAAACCGTAGCTCTGATACCAATAAATGTAACACCCCTCACCCGTACCCGACGCTGGAATGGGGTTCGAGGCATTACTAGGACTTTTCATTTTGAAACGTACCAAATTGCATCACCAAGTTTTACTCAAATTTTAAGCTTTTCATTCATGAACACTCGTCCCTTATATAGGCCTTCAAGACCTATAACATATCAAGAGGCAGTGCGGGACAAATACGGACACGTTCGATTAACCTTGGGCTCCTCAGAAAATTTTCCTTAACAAAAAGTGTCACACGCCCGTGTAGGTAGGCTGTGTGGACTCAAACGCCCGTGTGAATGGGGCACGCCCAGCCATCGGTGACACTAACTTATTAACATGGCCATGGCACATGCCCGTGCTACCTGCCAGTGGACGACACTGTCATTTTAACACGGCCATAGTACACGCCCGTGTGGCACACCCGTGTACAACTTTGTGCTAAAATTTTAAGTGCAGGGGACACAAGGCCATGGCACATACCCATGGGAGGGAACCGTGTGTCACACATGGCCTAGACATACGCCCATGTGTCCAACCATGTGGACTCTATTAGGCTATTTTCCAAGCCTTTAGTCACCCTTTTCTATTACTTGTGCCTAGTGGTTACCAAGTTTGAGAGAAAACATAATTTTACACTTGTAAATAATCTTAATGAAAATAGTTGTATGGAAACCTCATATCATTGGTTTCATACATAAATGGTTATTTCCCCTTTAGTGTTATGGGTTCTCATGTTACTTTAATCCATATGAAATTTGCTCATTCATGTGACTCATTGCCAAATGATAGCAACCCATCGTTTATAATTAAAAACCATACATAAAATCGTAGGTCATAGCCTACTTAAATTAAGCCAATTTTCATGGCCATATACAAAGAGATAAACATATTTTTTACATGCCTTCATTTGGCAAATCAAATGACACATATAACAAAATACTCAAAAAAATACTATACATGCCATTAAACAAAATAAATAGAGTATTTATACCAAAGCTTGTTTAGTTGATAGTTTGTTGACTCTCCAATTATCTTCCAGTCCTTATGAGTCATTGAGCTCTATGAGACAGGGAAAAAGAGCAGGGTAAGCATTTTCATACTTAGTAAGCTAAAATAACCGGAAAGTAAACTTACCATGTAATTAGCATACATCCATATTTAAATCCTGAAACCATCAATTATGAAACGGTTTCCTATCACATGCACTCAATCAATGAGTTAGTTACATATCAAAGCATCATGTAATTTATGTAGATGGGCTCATCATTCATCACCTTATTAACATATATCATATTAATCCCGTTGAGTTTCTAGGAAATATCGATGGAATACCCATTATCCGTCAATTCTTATGAATGATCATTTCACATATATGCACTCCTGCGAACCTCACATCTCATGGCAGGATTACCAGTCCAGGCTAAATCCCCCAAATAATGAACTCATAAGATGATGTCGGGATTACCAATCTAGGCTAAATCCCTTATAGCGACAAACATCCTTAATGAGCTCGGATCTAAATTACCAGTCCAGGCTAAATTTAGACCTTAATCGGATTACCCGTCCGGGCTAAATCCATAATGCACAAATATTCTTCGGGAGGCTTGATTATTTAAGGAGCACCCGTCCGGGCTAGATCCTTTTCATACTTGAAATCACGGATTACCCGTCTAGGCTAAATCTTTACTACAACATATGTAGGATCTCAGTTCACATGTCAATAAGGGTTTATTAATCGAATTCCCTTTTTCAACCTCAACCGAGACATTTTTCACATGTTATCATCAAATATGCATTTCTATGATATTTCATACCAATAATAAATGCAATCATCATGCATTCATAATTCATACAATTATACATATTAGGGGTTTACTTTAAGTTATCCGAACTTACCTGGTATCCGTTTCAGAGTTATGTGTCGGTTATTCTGAAACCTTACGTTTACCATGATCGACCTCCGAAATTTTTTCCTTAGGGTCTATATCAACAAAATTAACTCATTAATACACTACATTATGCATTTCAAGTTTAATATCTACCCGCGGTCCAAATAACCGTTTTGCCCTTAACCTTTCATATTATTACGATTTAGTCCCTAGGTTCGTATAATAAAACACATGCACTTTCAATCTTACCCAAGTCTAGCCGAACACTTTTCCTTCTTATGGTAGCCCACATTATCCTTTATTTTCTCATTTCTACCACACATTTACATCTTTTGCAAAATAGTCCTTATAAGGGTTTTTCATGAAAATCAAATAGGAAAAGATGTTTAATACACATTCATCTTTCATATTCCTCCATAATCCATCAAAATACAAGCAACTCATACATGGGTAAATTTTTAAAAATGAACCCTAGCATGAAATATGGGTAGAAATAGAGAGAACAAGCTACCGGGATTTCAAAAATACATAGAGCATGAAAAACGGGGCTTGGGAGCACTTACTATTGAGCTTGGAAAGCTTGGAAACCCTAGCTATGGAGAACTCTAAATTTTCAGCTGGATGAAGGAGAAAATGGCTGATTTTGGCTTGATTTTTCCCATTTTAATTCATTAAAATTTCATCCATGCAAGCCCATTTTTATCCAAAAATTTAGAATTTGGGAAAATTGCTTTCCAAGACCTTCTAATTCATAATCTAAACCAATTTCATACAAATTTCTTCTAGAATCAAAGTTTTGCAATTTATTCAATTTAGTCCCTAATTTCTAATTGGACACCTTATACTTAGAATTTCTTCATGAAACTTTAACACATGCATATACTCATATTCTAGGCCTCATAATAATCATAAAATAAATATTTTAATGTTATATTTGTGGTCTCGAAACCACTATTCTGACTATGCCCTATTTCGGGATGTTACATATGACGTATGGGCTATTGTGAGCTAGTGTAAGACATTCTGGGACATGCATCAGCCACATTATGAGAGCTAGTGTAAGACCATGTCTGGGATATGGCATCGGTATTGAGATGAGAGCTAATGTAAGGCATGTCTAGGACATGCATTGGCTTCGTAAGGTAAGCCAGTATAAGACATGTCAAGTGTAACTCCCCGTACCCGAGACCGTTGCCGGAGTCGAACGCGAGGTGCTAACAGACTTAATTACTTTGTTTTCACAGTCCATTTAAAAAAAATTCCAGACAGGCTGGCTAACCGCGTCACTGTCGCCTTAAAAATCATATCTCGAGTTCCAAAACTCGAAAACTGATTCCGTAAATTTTCCCTGAAATTAGACTCATATATCCATCTGTGGATTTATTTCTAGAATTTTTGGTCGCGCCAATTGGTATAGTTTATTAGTTAAAGTCTCCCCTGATTCTGGGTTCGACTACTCTGACCTTCACGTATTACGACTTGGATATCTCCTCGTACAGAGCTTCCATACTCATTCCGTTTGTTTCTAATGAAACTAGACTCAAAGGGGAATCTATACATATAAGGCATGACTTCTAATTGTCTTTGGATAATTTATAGTAAATTTTCAAATTCGAAACAGGAGATCCAGAAACCGTTCTGGCCCTATTTCACGAGAACTTTAATATCTCTTAATATACTGTTCATATGATTGTTTCGTTACTTTCATATGAAAATAGATTCATCAAGGTTCGATTACATAATTTATTCACTATTTAATTCCATTCCTACAAATTTTAGTGATTTTTCAAATCCACACCACTGCTGCTGTCAGCATCTGTTTTCAAGGTAAACTTTACCTATTTCGTGGTTACCATGGACCAACTAGAGTTTTGTTATACATAGGTCCACATATGATCATATTTAGCCATTCCAATGGCTGATCATTTGCCCAACACTTCCATTCCAGTCCATAGTCACATCATGAAACCATATATATATACATAAACACAAATGGTCTAATGCCATACTCCACTTCTACGAGCCATTTTCGCATGGCTGTACACACATACATCACAAAAAGTACTTGAAAAAAACAACAAAGGGTAGTCCTATACATGCCATATCCAGAGTTCAACTAAAAGAGTACCAAAAGGGCTTTGATAGTGTGGATGACTTCGACTTCGATGATCCTGAATCCGATAGCTAACGAACAAAATCAATAAAACAGAGAGCCAAAGCAACGGGGTAAGCATTTTAAAGCTTAGTAAGTTTCAAGTAATGAAATCGGCTCTGACTAAAGTATTACATTCACATAGCTAAATGAATCACTTTATTAATACACATTCTCATAATCATACTTACTTCGCACTTCATCAACATATACACACACAAGGTATCAACCTATCTAAAAGCCGAAAGTTCGTTAGTCGATTGAACGAATACTATTTAAAACGAATCGACTTTTCCGATGCACATGCAAACATACCTTATCGTTTGGGTTTTTCGAGCGTATTAATTGAATTTATTACAGCACAAAACGCTCACCTTCAAACCCAAGTTTCTTCGGAATTTAGCCGGATATAACCACAAGCACAATTGCCTTCGGGTCTTAACCCGGGTATAGCAACTCGCACAAATGCCTTCGGGTCTTAGCCCGGATATATCAACTCGCACAAATGCCTTCGGGTCTTAGCCCGGATAAAATCACTAGCATAAATGCCTTCGGGACTTAGCCCGGATATCATTCAAATGCTCATGCACACATATATCAATAATCATGACACATCCATATTTCATTTTCGTTACTAAGGCTCAAACACAAAACATTTATTAAACCTTTCCAATTTCGGCTCAATAGCCACACACAAAGAGCATGATTTCAATTGGCTTTATAACATAGTCTCTATGCACATTCGGCTATCCGTCATAGTATGACTAATCATTTCAATATAATTCAAGTAGGGTCATTACTCGAAGACTTACCTCGGATGTTGTCGAACGGTTTCGACGGCTATTCGATCACTTTTTCCTTCCCCTTATCCAACTTTGGTCCTCTAAGCTCTTGAGCTTAATTCAAACAGATAGAGCTTATTTAATAATTTATCAATTTAACTATTCGATTAAATACATTCATATTATACAATTAGTGTAACACCCCGTACCCGAGACCGTTGCCGGAGTCGGACACGAGGGGTTCACAAACCAAATTCGCTTACTATCGCAGTCCATTTTAAATTTTTCCAGGCAGTTGGCTAACTGCGACACTGTCACCTTAAAAATCATATCTTGAGTTTCAAAACTCGAAAATCAGTTTCGTAATTTTTCTCTGAAACTAGACTCATATGCCCATCTACATATTTTTTTCTAGAATTTTTGGTTGGGCCAATTAGTACAGTTTATTAGTCAAAGTCTCCCATGTTACAGGGATCGACTACACTAACCTTTACGCATTACAACTTGGATATCTCCCTGCACAGAGCTTCAATACTGATGCCGTTTGTTTCTTTAGAAACTAGACTCAGAGAGGAATCTATAAATATATGGCATGACTCCTAATTATATCTGGTTAATTTATAATAAATTTCCAAAGTCGGAACAGGGAATCCAGAAACCGTTCTGTCCCTGTCTCACGAGAACCTGAATTTATCTTAACATACTATCCATATGATCGTTTCGTTACTTTCCTATGAAAATAGATTCATCAAGGTTTGTTTAAATAATTTATTAATTATTTAATTCCAATCCTACTATTTTTAGTGATTTTCCAAATCTACATCACTGCTGCTGCCAGCATCTGCCTTTAAGGTAGACTTTACCTATTTCATAGTTTCCATGATTCAACTAGCCCTTTTAGCATAAATAGCACAAATTATGATAGTGATTAACCATTCCATACCAAATGATTATAACATTATGCTCAAACATATATAAGCCATTTTCGCATGGCTATATACATTAACCAAAATATTCTTCCGCCACTAGTCTATTTTATACATGCCATAAGATAATCCGAAACATAGCAGTACCAAACAGTGGATAGTGATAGTGTGACTAGTTGCTGACGATCCCCGAGCCTGTAGCTTCGCAATGAGATCTATAAAACAGAGGAAACAGAGTAAACTGAGTAAGCATTACAATGCTTAGTAAGTTTTAAGCAATGTCAACAGATAACAATCAAATTATAACATAGTTGTTCGTATTTTTATTTCACTCTTCCTTCGGGCATACCATCCCTTTACCGAATATGCACATCTCATCATATACAATATGCAGATAAACTTTCACATAAAAGTGAGCTCATGTGACATAGATATATCGTATGATTTCACATCGCCTCTCACACTGATCCGATGTCACATAATCATAGGAATAGTCTCATAAATTGCTCTCGTATGCATCACATAACTACCTTATGATTTAGTGCAAATCAAGCTCACATATAAACTTGGAGTACATACCTGTTTAACCTTTCGCATTGAATATATTTATAAGCAATTCTTATTACGAAGTCTTACCCGGACATAATCTCCACACGAAGTTATCGGGTCTTACTCGGACAAAATTCCCACACGTAGTCATCGGGCCTTTAGAGCTCGGATATAGTACGAGCACAAAGCTTACGGACATTAATCAGTGATAATATTCTCGCATAAAGCCTGCGGGGTTTTAACCCGGATATAGTACTGACACAAATGCCCTTCGAAACTTATCACATTTATGCACTTTCACATCCATCACGTTGGCCACTCGGCCCTGTCACATATATACACTTTCACATTCATCACATCGGCCATTAGGCCTTATCACATATATACACTTTCACATTCATCACATCGGCCATTAGGCCTTATTACATATATACACTTTCACATTCATCACATCGGCTATTAGGCCTTATCACATATATACACTTTCACATTCATCACATCGGCCATTAGGCCTTATCACACATATACACTTTCACATTCATCACATCGGCCATTAGGCCTTATCACATATATACACTGTCTTGGCTGAATCTACATCTATCATTTTCCAATATCACAATTTAGAATTCACGTATGGGTTTAATCAATAGCTTATGAGCAACTAGAACAAGTTTATCAAGGTTTACAACACAATCTCAAATTCAGCACAAGCTGTTTTTCCTGAGCAATAGTCACTAAATCATTTATAACTGGAGCTACAAAACTCCAAATCACTTTTCGTTAATTTTTCCTGAATATAGACTCGTATATCTTCCATCCATAAAATTTCCAGAATTTTAGGTTTGGCCAATCAATACCAGATTTTCTTAAAGTTTCCCCTGTTTCACTGTTTGACTAATCTGACCACTCTTCACTACGAATCAGATTTCTCATTTTACAGAATTCAAAATGTGTTGTATTTGATTTCATTTGAAACTAGACTCATTAAGGAGTCTAAGCATATAAATTTTATCTTATAACCATTTTTGTACAATTTATAATGATTTTCTAAATTCATGTTACTGCTGCTGTCCTGAGCAGGTTTATCACAATTTTACTCTTCTGACATATCCTTTTAGCACTTCATAATATCATATCCATTTGGCAACATATCATATCAATAACTTACCTATACTTCATAATAGCCATTAGGCTATATGCATAAAAATTTACAATAGAGTTATGATTCTTTTAATATGTGCTTAACATATCATACTCAATCACATTATAGGCTTTAATACTTAAAACTTACCTCGGATATACTTGAACGGTTGCGGAAAGGCTACTCAATTACTTTCTCTTTTCCCCTATCCAACTTCGACCCTCTTTGCTCTTGAGCTTAATATAAAACAAATAGATTTATTTAATTACTTAACCAATATCATTTACTAGTTAATCACTTATCAAATAGGCAATTTAATTTAATACATGTATATCATATAGTTAAGCTACAAATGACCTTAATAACTAGTTATTTAAACACCATATATGTATTCCCTACTCATGCACAACCGAACACATTATTAGGCTACAATTATTCAATACTACAATTATAGCATCATCATATAAATAAACCCATAATGACCTAATATACTTTCTTGTCGAGCCACAATTAAGGCACAAACTAATCATTTCAATGTAAGATACAATCACATACATTGTCATTGCATCCATTTCATAATAATTAGTACCCACTCGAATATATATATTTTTGCATTTTAGCAAAAACACATTCCCAACTAAAGCATTACTCAAACCGATTCATTTACCCAAGTATCTCATGCACTTACACAACAAATCAAATTGA